>NC_143258.1:2060852-2364204 GCF_984573655.1 Nuphar pumila | reverse complement strand
TCGCTTTGACTGGTAAAGGTTTTGAAGTAAGGTTTGTCCCGGGTAAGGTCATAGTAGGAAAGCATGGCAGGGTCTTTTTCGAAGGAAAATTTATAAAAGAACATAGTATGTTCAAGTTATGTGACAATAAATGATCTGTTTCTGCTTATATTGACTATGCATTTAATGTTGGGGTCTGGCATAAAAGGCTAGGACATATAAGTATAAAGAAAATGAAGAAATTAGCACAACAAGGAATAATACTTGCCTTTAATAAAACTCACTTTGAAAAATATGAGTCATGTATTTATGGTAAGATGACTCCATCCAATGTGATGCATGCTACTGATTTATTAGAAATTATCCATACAAATATTTGTGGACCATTTAGAGTCCAAACCCATAGTGGAATGTTATATTTTATAACGTTTATTGATGATTTTTCAAGATATAGATATTTGTATCTAATCAGACAAAAGTCTGAGGCTTTTGAGAAATTCAAGGAATATAAAAGTGAAGTCGAAAGACAACTCAGAAGATATATTAAAGTAATAAGGTCTGATAGAGGAGGTGAATACACCTCAAATGAATTTTATGAATATTGTAAGGATCTTGGGATAAATAGACAAAGAACAATGCCTAGAATACCACAACAAAATGGTGTTGCTGAGAGGTATAATTGAACCCTCTTAAGCATGGTGAGATCCATGTTGGCAGGAGCACAATTACCCAGGGTATTTCGGGGGAAAGCTGTAAACACAACTATATATACGTTAAATAGAGTGCCCTGCAAAGCAGTCCCAACTACCCCTTATGAAAGATGAACTGGTGTGAAACCAGATCTGTGTCATCTCAGGAGATGGGGATCTGTAGCACATGTGAAGATCTTAGATCCAAAGATGGATCAATTGGATAATAGATCTGTAAGATGTATATTTATTGGATACCCAAAATGATCCAAAGTCTACAAATTATACCATCAACATATGAGATTGATTGAGAGTAGATATGTAGAGTTCCTAGAAGAACTCAATAATGAATCCATTGATTCAGTGGAAGACCAATTTGATTTACTGGATGATCTTGATGATCTAAATGAACAGTTAGGCAATGAACCAACTGTAGAACAGTTAGGCAATGAACCAACTGATTTCAATGCCTCTACTTCTCATTATCGGGGTGGTCATAAAAGGTCTAGAGCTCCCCCGTCCTATTTGGATGATTACTATGTTTATTTAACTGAGGAGCTTTGTTATTCTGTAGACCTAGATGAAATGACTAATAATCTGACATACAATGATGCAATAAATTCACATAAATCGTTAGATTAGAAGGAAACCATAGATGAAGAAATTAAATCCATTGAAAAGAACCAAGTTTGGGAGTTAACAAACCTTCCTGATTGAAGAAAACCAGTTGGTTGTAAATGGGTTCTAAAGGAAAAGTATAAAGCTGATGAAACAATTGATAAATTCAAAGCAAGACTGGTAGCAAAAGGTTTCTCTCAAAAAGAAGGTATTGACTATACAAAAACCTATTCACCAGTAGCTAAATTTGCCTCCATCATGATAATTCTTTCCATAGCAGCTTTCTATAATTTAGATATATGGCAGATAGATGTAAAAACTGCCTTCCTGAATGGTGACTTAAAGAAAATAATATATATGGAACAACCTGAGAGATATATTATTGATAAAGACAAAGTGTACAAGTTGAAAAAATCCTTATACGGGCTAAAACAATCACCAAAATAGTGATATTTGGTTTCTACAAAGCTATCACAAAGATTGGATATGTAGCCAATCAATTAGACCATTGTGTATATGTTTGAAAAAGTGGGAGTCATTTTTGCATTCTGTCTCTATGTTGATAACATATTATTGACAGAAAATGACGATGACATGATAACTAAGACCAAGCATTGGTTGAACACCAATTTTGAAATGAAAGATATGGGTGAAGCATCCTACATTTTAGGAATTAAAATCACCCATGACAGATCCTTAGTCTTAGTCAAGAAAAATATATTGATTATATTTTGAAGAAATTTCGGATGCATGACTCTAAGCCGATTGAAACTCTTGTAGCTAAAGGAGTTAATCTAAGTAGGAGTGATTGTCCAGATGAAGGACAACGGAAGCTAAACGTACCTTATGCTCAAGTTGTTGGCAGCTTGATGTACGTGATGCTGTGTACAAGACCTGATATAAGTTTTGCAGTAGGTCTTGTCAGTCGATATTAGAGAAATCCTGGGTGGCCTCACTGGCAATCTACTAAAAGAATATCCCAACATTTAAAAGGGTCGAAAGGACTTCAATTGTGTTTTCAGGCTGATGAGCTGGAATTGGTCGGATATTCTGATGTTGACTTTGCTGGATGCAAAGATGATAGCAAGTCTACCTCTGGCTATATCTTTTTGTTTGGAGGTAAAGCTGTTGCTTGGTCATGTAAGAAACAAGGATGTGTTGCTAAGCACACCCAAGAGGCTGAGTATATCGCTTGTAATGTTGCCACCACTTTTGCTATCTGGATTAACAGGTTTCTAAAAGAACTAAAATTGAAAATCGTAAAAGAACCTGTTCAATTATATTGTGATAATCAAGCAACAATCTCATTAATGAAAAGTGGAGCTGATAGCTCGAAAAGTAAACATATAATGATAAAATATCATCATGTACATGAAATGATTGAGAAAGGTGAGATAAATGTTGACTATTTGCCGATATTAGATATGGTGGCTGACCCTTTGACTAAAGGGATCTCAGAGGAACTGTTTACTAAGCATGTAGCCCATATGGAGCTAAGATATCTGTGAATGAATTACGATGAAAACCATGATATGGAATGCTCGTAATCTTTGTTGGGAAGCCCATGAAAGTGGGAGCAAACCAGCAGTCTCATGGTCAAGTGGGAGATGTTGGTATATGGCCATGATCCATATCCTTCTTGTATCTCATAATCGTGGGTGGGCTCGCTCACGGTTATGAGTTTTACAGATCTTTTAAAAAGATAATTCAAAATCAAAATTTTTGTTTTATAAAACTGTTTTAATAGAGATCATGTGCCGCTTTTCTCTCAATGGCCTAACTGCCAAGACTGGGCAGTAGGGAATCTAAGAGTGTATACATATATGCCCAACACATATACAAAAATATGAGATACTACACAATACTCTTGAAGCAAACCTACAGAAGGCATATACCTTCATATTCCTCTTCTACTCTCCATCTTCTATCATTGTAGCTGCTGAATTGAATCCTGGTTACTGCTCATTCTGCTGAGCCATCAGGTTTCTCTGTGTAAATATCAAAAAAAGATGTCTCATTGTCTTTGTGAGCTTGCTTATGAGTTTGCTTGCTTCAAGTTAATCATATCTCGGGTAACCTTGCAAGGCTGGTGACCTTTCAATAGGATTGTATTTGGAAAGATAAGCCTCAGGATTGGTTCCCTATTTTGTTTTGTAGTAGGACTTGATATAGTGTAACTGGTTGGGTCTGCCTAACTCCTGATTGCCAATCTAAAAAAAGACTGAAGAGTGAGAATCAATTGGATGGCCCGGCCGGCTTAACAGACCCGGTCCACTTTGGGCTGCATTTGGTGGAGTTTTAGGTTCTGATCTGTTATTGTGCTAGATTTGGTCCCGGCCCATTTAATAATGGGTCACATTTGGGTCAACCCGTGACCTACCAGACTGACCCAATGGTCCTTAAAATTAAATCATGGATGTCCTATATGTGCAGTACATTGGCTTTTCAATATATACAAATTGTACATATGGTTGCCCGACCCGAATGTCTCATTATGGCTGCATTTCCAACCCGAGCTCATAAAGAACTGAGCTGGTACTCGGCCCATCAATAAATAGGTCAGATCACCTATAAAACCTGGTGTCTAAGATAAATAGGCTTGATGGATTCGGATCATCCTGATTCCTGCCCCCAATCACGAGACCTGATATTCAATAGATGACCAGCTACTGCATCAACCAGAGTGGTTGCCTACTGATAGGGATGTAAACAGGTCGAACTTGGTTCAGATCCATGCATTACTGCGTCCGACCTAATCACATCTAGCATATCGGATTCAGATTCATAATCAAATGGGCATCAGCTAGAACCCAGTCCAAATCTGACTGGCTTAAACTCTGTCATTTATATATATTCGGGTTTGTATTTTAGTTGTATTCAGGGTGGTATTTTAGTTGTATTCAGATTTTACTAGAATTCAAATGCAAAACTTGTTTTTTTTTTTCAACAGAGAAAGCTAGGGTTAGGCAGACCCCTACCAGTTATACAACCTAGGGATGGCAGTGGACCGGGGGGGGGGGCGGACCCTGCTTGCCTCACCCATTTGGACGGGGGACGGAGGACATTTCATGGGGATGGATGTGGGGATGAAGGTTAAAATCAAAACCCATGTGGAGATGGATGCGGGGATGGACTTACGCTTTCTCTCCGCTCCGTCCCGCCATCCTGATCCCCGCCTTGCCCCGCCCCGCCCCGCCCCATCCCATTCCATCCCATCCCCAATCCTTCAAAGGATGACAATGGACATAGGAAAAAAGGGGCTTGCCTGCCTCGCCCTGTTTGGACCGGAGATGGAGGACATGAAACAGAGATGAAGGCAGGGATGGAGGTTAAAATCCAAACCTGTGGGAGGATGGAGGCAGGGAGGTTAAAATCCAAACCTGTGGGAGGATGGAGGCAGGGATGGAGGTCCAAATTTTGAGACGGGGCGAGGGTGGAGACCTTGTCCCCCGCCCCATCCCTAATACAACCATACCATTGAGATTTGAACTTGTAACGTCCCAACAAAAGGTGGCATACACTAACTGCTCCTGCCAGACAAGCTAAGCCCCATTGTTAAATGCACAAAACTTTGTTATCGAGTCTGGATGTGATTATTAATAGGATCCAACTTTAGCTACCGAATCTGACTAAATGGATATGTTGAATATCCAGTATGAGTCCAAACCATTTACTTCCCTGTCCAGTAAGCCATATACTCCACTCAAAGAGTCCGGATAGGGTGCAATATGATTGCACAAAAATTATGCATTAGGCACCTGATCGCCCTCCATCAGGTCTTGAGCTCCATACCTGACAGTCCGTGTCCCCAAGATGAAGGGTGATCAGGTCCTTAATGCACAAATATTTGTGCAATCATGTTGCACCTGATTTTTTTCACCCACACAAACGATGCGTGCTGTAATCTTCCACATCTTATAATTAAGGTTAATTTGATTGTTGGATTTTTCAAGTCAAAACTTTCATCGAAACATAAGCTTTGAAATGTGGTGATTTTTTATACTTAATCAATCTATCAATTTTTTTATTACTAATTAATCCATCAAATATTCTTCATCACTAATATATAATTCACATAATCTCTTTTTTTTTTCTCCTAACTGGGTCACAGGAAGACACAAATCTCTAGTTGGTAGATCCCTACGAATGCTCATAGATTTTGAACTTGTGATATCCGGTCGACTTGGTGACATTTACAAGCTGACCCACCACATGAGTAAAGCTCTTATGATATATATATATATATATATATATATATATATATATATATATATATATATATATATATATATATATATATATATATATATATATATATATATATATATATATATATATATTTACAAAGTCTTACTGACTTTTGATATAAAAGGAACACTTACTAACCTTTGAGAGAATACACCAATCGGCCTTTGTTTGGTAGGAGCAGCTAGTGCACGTTACCTTGTTTTGAGAGGTTGCAAGTTCAAACCCCAATGGTATAGTATACATTTTAAAATCATATTTAAAATTATCAATATAAAATATATATTTTATTAAATTATCAATATAAATTTACATGTCCACTAACATGGTCTAGTTCAAGGGAGAAACTACAAGCCTTCAATTGGTAAAATCCATGAGGTCCCCTCTGCTCGACAGTGTACACTCAATTTCGACCTTGTGACCGGGACAACCCTCATGGGTTTTGAACTTGTAGTATCCCATAACTTGGTGACGTCCATTAGTCACTCCTACCAGTGGCGGAGCCAGAAGTTTTTCAGTGGGTGGGCAGACTTTGGGTGGTGATGACCGACCTCTATCGGTGGCGCAATGGCTCGAAGCCTCCGTGGTGGTGAAGATCATAGATCGAGATCGAAAGCATGTTTCGGTAGTTGAGCCACCTCCTTCTCGGTGGTGATCCAGCAGCAAGCCGAAGGTCTTCCAACTGAGGTGCCTCCTCAGCTCCCTCTCGGAGGGGACGGTCCTCGCCACAGCATGAGATGGAGCAACTCCCTCGGCTGGCTCCATCCCATGTCCACCGTCTCCTGCGTCTGGGTGCCATAGGCCATAGGGTACTCTGTATCGCAGGGAGGCTTGATCTCCACTCCTGTACCACCCTGTTCTGATCTTCTTCGACAAGCATTCACAAGGAAATAATGCAATCACCAAATCGTGCAGAATGAAGAACACCTGAGTCGTATCATATTTCGACTCGGTTTCTAATTCTGGGGTGGGCGACCCATGCCCACCCCTGGCTCCGCCACTGACTCCTACCAGATGACTGAAGCCCTTGTGGGCAATATGATACGACCTTTGCCCAAAAATATTGCTGAAAAAGCTTTACATCTTCTAGAATGAGATATTTAGGTTGCACTCCAATCAGGTGCAACCTCATTATGGGTGTCAACCGGGTTTTATCCGACCTGACCAGGACCAAACCCTATATGGTCCAGGTATGGTGGCAAATAAGAAGACCCGATTAAGACACGAGTATAGGTTCTGAAATTTTATATCAGACCTGGACCCAACCCGAGTTCCAATTAAGACCTGCAATTTTTCAATGTAAAAATGATAAAAAGTATTATTTTACTAGTTTATGTAGTTTCTATTGGGTCTGGATATAGTTTCTCTTATAGTAAACCTGATTAGACCCGAGTCCATATCTGATACCATACCCCAAAATCTAGTACAAGTCTGGTTCTACCTGAGTCCTAACCAAACCAGACCCGTTGACACCCCTAAATGTAATTGCACATTTTTAGTCTACTGATCATGTCAGGTACAACAGCACACTAAAAATGTGCAATTACATTGCACCTGATCCTCGTAAAGAGAGAGTCCTTCATATGGTAGGGTAAAAGTAGTTTTTTTTTTAATGATTAAGATGCACTTTTTGATGCATAAAAATTAGAGGTGCAAACCGATCAGATAGGATTTGGATTGGATCTTGTTAGATCTTAATGTGAAATGTAAGCTGCAGAACCGAATCAAAATCCATATCCAAATCAGAACCAATATGTTAGATATTGATCCAAATACATATGGTAATACTGGACCAGTAAAATTCGATAAAAGACAAGCTCTTCGCATGTAAAAAGAGAATATGGGATCAGACATTTTATCTGAATCTGAACCAGTTCTGAACTAAAATACAGATCTGAATTCTACACAAATCCAAATTATCAAATCTGAATCTACATCCAGATCTTAATTTAAGGATCTGAATCCAGAAATCCTGTCAGATTCATATTGGATATTCAATTGTATTCAATTCTTTTGAAGACCTAATGGTAATATGCTCAAGAGTACTATTATCAAGAGCTTCCCCTTCATCACTAAAGCTATTTGAAATTGCGAAAGACGCAAATTTAATGAGTGAGGAACATGATCATATGTTTAAGTTAATTTGCAATCCATGCTTGTTACAATCAATGTTGTCAGTATCGGTGCATATCATCTCGTATCGGCCGAAAATCATAAGCATCACTCCTGAATCAGTTATTTTTAATAGATATAAAAATACAAAAAATTAAAATTTTAATATTTTTAAATATTATTTTAATGGTTTTAACATGTGTCACATTGACACATAATGTTTTTTTATTATTTTTTGACCAATACAGAACAATTCACTTGAGTATCAGTATCGGCCAATACAACTGAATCATTGGTCAAACGATTCAGGGCCGACACCGATACTGACAACATTGGTTACAATAATAAAAAAAAAGTTATAGAAGGCTTTTTTGTTTCATTCCTATGAAAAGGAAAGACCTTTAATGAAAAAAAATAAATGAATTCTAAAAAAAACCTGATGGTGCAATATTTTCAAGAGAATGCCTTTATATTGAAAAGTATGGAATGATAAAGTGGTAGGCAGTGACACTTTCTCATCATCATTGATGATTTAATGTTTGTTTGGCTCATTATGGAAAAGAGAGAGAAAGTATACCAACTCAACAATTTTGCATAAAAATTACATGAAACAAAGGGATAAAAAGAAATTCTTTGAGTGATATATACCACTGAGTTTTTCAACCACTTGGTCTGAAGCATGCACTAAAACTACTTTTGGATCTATCAACCAACAAGAAAGTTTTGTGGCTTTGCCTCCAAATCAAGTTGCAAAGAGAAGGATGTGAGTAAAGTAACCATTTCAAACTCCCAACTAGGCAGATAGGGCTAGGGGTGGCAAAACCTGACACGACCCGCCAACCCGCCTCTTAGGCGGGTTCGGGTTTGGAAAAAAACAAACTCATTTAATAAACAAGTCGACCTGCCTAACCTGTTTATTAAACGGGTCGGGTTCGTGTTAGGGGTATGCCAACCCGCCAACCCGGCTGATCCGTTTAATAAACGGGTTAGGCAGGTGGGTCAACCTGCCAACCCGACCCGCCAACCCGACACGCCAACCCGATCCTCCAACCCGACCTGCCAACCTGACGCGCGAACCCGTTTACCCGACCCAACCCATTTATTAAATGGGTTGGCGGGTCGTGTCGGGTTACCCATTTATTAAACGGGTCGGGTTCATGTTTGCCACATCCGACCCGTTTAATAAACGGGTCGGGTTCGGGTTGAGGTATGCTGACCCGCCAACCCGTCGGGTCACCCCTAGATAGGGCCATGAAAAATATGACCCAAATGGCATTTAGGTTGAGCAAATTTTAGTTTGAGTTGGCTTCAACTATAGTTTGTATCCAACCCGAACTAATCAATACTAACTATCTTCTACTAACGGGCTCTGCATGGTTGGTAGGAGATGTCAGTGCTGGTCTCCATGTGGTGGGATGTTGCAGGTTCAAAACCCTAATAGTACGATTGAATAGTAACTTGTGGGGGTCTGCCTAACCCCACCTTGCCTTTAAAAAAAAAATACTAACTATATTTTACTTAGGTTTATAATATTATATATATATATAAAAAGTGGTTGCTGCGCAACACTTAGGTGCTTTAATGCAAACTCTATTATTGTTCTAGCTAGGCCCACGGCTTGTTGCAACTTGACCATCTTGCAGACCTTTTGATTCCATTGGTATGGCAGATGATAACTTCTCCATCCATGCAGGATGGTAAAAACAGATGGGCCGTACGGTTGGAGAGAGTATTGGGAAGAGGGGGAGGAGGGGGCGAAATATTAGAGAGAGATATATATATATATATAGAGAGAGAGGGGCTTGTGTTGGCAAGGGGAGAATATATATGATAACATTTAGTAATGTCGACCTGACCGTCCGAGTTGTGTTGACCCCATCTGACCTCATGGATGGATTCAATATGATCCAAATTTTAGGATCGAGCTTTTAGATCATGTGCTTTCTATGATTTTATGAGACGAGCCAATATCACACATTGTAAGCTATTGATTTCAGGCTCATAAAATCATGATTACTTACGGTAATATTCAAAAGTTGATTCCCACTAATCAAAACATGTGGATCACTTGTAAAGATATATAGTTTCATGAAAATCATACAAAAGAAAAAAGAAACACAAAACTCATTCGGATGTCTTGGGGACCTGAACAAATGTAATCTCTATTTGGATCTAGAATCTACCAATTGGGGTCCAAAATCCTCCAATAAACTTATAAATAAGGGTCATTTTCTTTCCTTTTTAGCATTTATGATCGTTAATCTAGAGTTTGGAGCAGTGTTGTGAAAAGCGTTGAGGCGTAGCGAGGCGCTCCACCAAAATCCAAGGCAAGGCGTAAAGCGTAAGCCTCAAATTTTTTTTTAAACTTAAAAAAACTATAAAAATTATCTAAAATTATAAATAAATAAAAAAATATTGATAGTTGGGGCTACTTTTGGCAACAATTCAGGGCCATTGCTAGTGGGTCAATTTGTTGTAGTGAATCTAGAGATAGACCCCTTCCTGATGAAAAGGCAAGGTCACAAATTTCCAGAATTCTCCACTGAACCTACTACAATTTCAAATCATATTCAAAATATCGCCACAATATATGCAATATTTATGAAAATATCATGAAATTATCATGTGGTATAATAAAAAAAAAGATCTGGAAAAAAAAGTTGAAAACATTTCTAAAATACCCTGATATTTATCACTATATTTACAATTTTTTTCCTTGCTTATGCTTTCTATATCTTAAATACAAGTACTTTAGTTTCTATTTTTATTTTTAAGAGATTTTCCGTGTTCTCTTTACATTATTGAAAAGAAAATTACTGAAACCAACTTATTTTACAATTATTGTTATATTGTATTTTTTAGTACAAAGATTTTTGCCAAGATTTATCTAAAAGCTTATAATATCCCAAGAACAAAGATTTTACCTACAACCAAGACATGACTATGACTGAAAGTTACCCCCCCCCCAAAAAAAAAAGATTTAAACTGTGATAATGGTTTCAGAAAGAATAAATGGACAAATAGTTAGTCATATAACACAATAATATTCATCAATCATTAAATCCATACTACATAAATTGTAATAATCTGCAAAGTAAATATTCAATAGTGCATACTAATTTGTATTTCATCAATCAACTGACTCATTTGTACTGATTAAGCAACATGAAGGCAGACAAATGACAAGTTCTCATTTTGCATTGCCAACAGAAAAAGTTCAAAATTTGGAGGAATAAAAAGGCAAAAAAATGAGTGATAAGGGTAGCTATAGAGTTCACATAATCTGACTTTCTTGAATGAATCAGGCTATTACCAGTCTAATACATATTTTTCTTATGATATTGACTAAATTGCAAGTGTGTAACGTTAGAAACTTTAAGCTTTTGTTGCATCATTTCATATTTAAGGAAAAGCAGGGTAAATTTATGAAGCACCAGATTCAGAACAAAATTGCAAAGCACAATCATCAACATGTGTGAAAAAAAAAATGAGATAAGCTCATCGAGAGACGAGAGAGGTTGCGTGAGAGACGAGAGAGAGAGAGGGCTGAGTGAGAGATCTACCAACAAAATAAAAGGGTTTAAGTCCTAAATTTTGGTCAAATAAGGGTTTTGACCCTTATTTGACCAAAAGCAATGAGGCATATGCGCCTCATCTTGAGGCACGCCTTGCCTCGAGGTGTGCGCCTCAAGGCCTATGAGGCGCACGCATCAGAGCTTTTATGCCTTATACTTGCGCCTCAAGGCATAAAGCCCCTCACCTTGAGGCGAGGTGCGCTTTTTGCGCCTTGAGGCACGTTTTTAATAACACTGCAAAGTGCAAGCATTTCCTTCTCAGTCTTCTGGTTATTGACAGTTGTTGTGAAGGACTTCTTGGCTTGTTCCATACTTTCCATTTCAAGAAAGACAATGAACAAGGAATTATGACTCGATAGTCACGTGTGTAATGTTTCCTAACCATTTTCCTTTTTTTTCTATTTTGATAAGCAACCATTTTCTTTGAATAATAAACAAGAGTTGAATCAATTTGAGATAGAGAATACTAACATTTAGGGTTCCCTTACAGAGAATCTACTCTGTTGTGGATGGCATGCTTCACTATTATTACAGTATATTTTCCATAGTTCAATTGTACTATAAAATAAACATCAGTAAGCACTTTTCTACCTCGACAGTTAAACCCCAAAGCAGCAGTTATTTCATTAATGAAGTTCCAAAACTTCTATGCAATAGTGGAATATATCTTATAAAATCCTGCAGCACAATGAAATAAGATGATACAACCAAGCGAAAACATCCTCACATTCTGGAGGATGTGTTGTCTGCAGTGTTGTGAAAAGCGTTGAGGCGTAGCGAAGGGCTCCACCAAAATCTGAGGCGAGGCATAAGCCTCGAGGCATGAGGCGTAAAGCGTAAGCCTAAAAAAAAAAATTAAAACTTAAAAAAACTATAAAAAATATCTAAAATTATAAATAAATAAAAAAAATATTGACAGTTGGGGATACTTTTGGCAACGATTCAGGGCCATTGCTACTGGGTCAATTTGTTGTAGTGAATCTAGTGATACCCCTTCTTGATGAAAAGGCAAGGTTACAAATTTCCAGAATTCTCCACTGAGCCTAATACAATTTCAAATCATATTCAAAATATCACCACAATATATGCAGTATTTCTAAAAATATCATGAAATTATCATGTGGTATAATTAAAAAAAAAAGATCTCAAAAAAAAGTTGAAAACATTTCTAAAATACCCTGATATTTATCACTATATTTACAAAACTTTTCCTTGCTTATGCTTTCTATATCTTAAATACAAGTACTTTAGTTTCTATTTTTTTAAGAGATTTTCCGTGTTCTCTTTACATTATTGAAAAGAAAATTACTGAAACCTACTTATTTTACTATTATTGCTATATTGTATTTTTTAGTACAAAGATTTTTGCCAAGATTTATCTAAAAGCTTATAATATCCCAAGAACAAAGATTTTACCTACAACCAAGACATGACTATGACTGAAAGTTACCACCCCAAAAAAGATTTAAACTGTGATAATGGTTTTAGAAAGAATAAACAGACAAATAGTCAGTCATATAACACAATAATATTCATCAATCATTAAATCCATACTACATAAATTGTAATAATCTGCAAAGTAAATATTCAATAGTGCATACTAATTTGTATTTCATCAATCAACTGACCCATTTTTACTGCTTAAGCAGCATGAAGGCAGACAAATGACAAGTTCTCATTTTGCATTGCCAACAGAAAAAGTTCAAAATTTGGAGGAATAAAAAGGCAAAAAAATGAGTGATAAGGGTAGCTATAGAGTTCACATAATCTGACTTTCTTGAATGGAACAAGCTATTACCAGTCTAATACATATTTTTCTTGTGAAATTGATTAAATTGGAAGTGTGTAACGTTAGAAACTTTAAGCTTTTGTTGCATCATTACATATTTAAGGAAAAGCAGGGTAAATTTACGAAGCACCAGATTCAGAACAAAATTGCAAAGCACAATCATCAACATGTGTGAAAAAAAATGAGATAAGCTGAGCGAGAGACGAGAGAGAGAGGGCCGAGTGAGAGATCTACCAACAAAATAAAAGGGTTTAAGCCCTAAATTTTGGTCAAATAAGGGTTTTGACCCTTATTTGACCAAAATCAATGAGGCATATGTGCCTCATCTTGAGGTGCGCCTCAAGGCCTATGAGGCGCATGCCTCGAGGCTTTTACGCCGCCTAGGGGCTTTTACGCCTTATACTTGCACCTTAAGGCATAATGCTCCTCGCCTTGAGGCGATGCACGTTTTTTCGCCTTGAGGCGCATTTTTAATAACATTGGTTTGGAGTATCTATAAGAATATTGTTGTGAGAGATCATGCTAGCCTTGCGCACTCACCCTACTGAGCTCTATCTAACCATTACTTAGGTCTAGATCAACTACCTCCACCAAGTCCACTCTGTCAGGCTCAAACCTTTTGATAGTCTTGATCCTGCGAAACCTCTGTCAGATTCATCTCATGCTTGTTAAAGTCATTAAAAGGGCTACCTAGGCTCGTGGTAATATTTTTTCATTGATTTTATTTTATTTTAATTATCGAGTCATGTTTATCTCTAATTTTTGCATTTCTATCATTTTCTCATGCTTTTCAAGCATTTTTGGTGCCTCACACCATCAACCTCATTTTTTTTAGATCGAATTGAGGTATGTTGGATTGCATGCCAGAACTTGTAAGACGAAAAGAAATACTCTTGAATTGGTTGATCCATGCTCTCCGAAAGAAGAAAGATACATATTCTTGAAGAACAAAACCCTTGTTTCTCAAAGTCTAAACTTGGATCCATTTTAAATCATTTTTTTCAAAATCTTTCCAAAAATAAGGATCCATAACAGTCAAATTTAAGGAAAAATATGAAAACCCCCCTCCAAAAATCTAGTTAGTTAGAAAAGTGGTTAGCAAATGCCACCTTCTCTCTCTCTCTCTCTATATATATATATTTATTTGTATATAGTGGGAAGTAGGTGCCTACCATGAGCAAAGAAGAGTTTTTAATGTGTTTTTCACAAATTTGACCTCATAAATGCATTCAACATGACCAATTTGCTAGAAAATGACCGTGTTTTCTTGAATGAAAAAAATATGAAATTTTCATCTTTAATATTTCAATTTTCAAACCTAATAAAAACCTATCCATGTGTCAGAATTGGATGATCCAAGAGTTCGTTCCTATAAAATCAAGAATATATGGTCAGATTTGAGAAAAACATGAAAAAAATAATATTAGCCTTCAAAAGCTTGGAAAGTTGGCGGTAGGCACAAATTGGAGTAGGCAGCTATCCCCTATATACATAAACCCCTGTCCAACTTTTTACAAATTTTAATATTATTGTACCTCTTATGCACTTCTCGTACATATATATTGATAAAAATATTTGAATGTTGAGAAAGATGGAACTTACCCAGATTGCACAAAATCCTCTTTGAAATTATGAGGATGCCGTTTACAAGCTTTGACTGTCCTTCATTAGACAAAAAGGTAAAGACAAGGTAGGTTTCTCAACCTCCATAGCTCGAATCGTGCCACTCTGGATTCCAATATGCACTCAAAGATAAAAACGTGTATAATCTCTCAATCGAAAGATTAAAAAAAATGAAATAAATAGAATGGGGATCTGGGAAAATACCTTTTTCAGACTCGAAGTTATGTTTTATCATTGAAGCTCTCTTGTCCATTGACATGTAGATATGAGCGTTCTTCAATGATGTCCAGACATCGTACCAGCTAGGCTTAGGGTAGACTTGATCATACAAGGCCATCACATAGGTATTTAGTTTCTAGATTTTCTTATAATTTTTAGATGTTCAAGGTATAGGGGTGAACCCCTATTTATAGAGTTCAACATGAGATATAGATTACTCATCCAAGAAGAGTCCTCACACCTTGAAAGACGTGCAAGGCAAATTGGGATGAGATAGAGATAAGCCTCAAAGTTAATTCATGTGTTCGATATAACGGACAATGAAAGGACTGTGCCGTTTAATAGCGAACGATGTTTCATGTTCTTTCATCATGTGACAAACGGCATTCCCGTTCTGCCATCCAACAATGGACGACATTCCCATTCTGTTGTCTACTAATGGATGACGGTCCATTATGCCATCCTGTGACGGACAATGGTTTGTTCTGCAATTCCGTGATGGTCAACAGTTCGTTCTACCCTCTATGTGAGGGTTTATAATTCTTGTTGGGTACCTGCAAACACTTGTCTTCAAAAGATGTTAACAATTGTGCATCATAAAATTTTGGTGTCTAAAGATGCCCCTCTTTATCTTTAATCGATGTGATTCGATTTGTGACAAAGAAGTAGACACTCAAGGCTTAAAACACTAGGTCATCGGTACTGGATTCAGTTCTACCAAATAAGGTCGGGTTAGTGTTTGAAGGAAAACTGGACTACTGAAACCGTGATTAATTTCACCGAACAAGGTCGACGTAAGCATCCAAAGGGAAAAGTTGGAGTTGGATTGTCGAGACCGTTATGGGTCTCACCGAGTGAGGTCGGATTTGTCCGAGAACAACTGAATTGCCAAGACCATTTTGGTGGTCTTCCTGAGCAAGGTTAGTGGCAGTGTCAAAAGGTGAACTGGGTTTTCAAGACCGTTTGTGGTCTTTCCAAGCGAGGTCGGGTCAGTTTGTATATGACTTGATTGCCAAGGACATTTGATAGTCTTGCCAAGCGAGGTCAGCGCTAGTGCCATGAAAACATTTTATTTATAGTAGAAAGATAAAATGTGAGGCTTCAGGTTAGAATAACATAAAATAAATGTAGCTCTCTTTCATGCCTTTTAAGCTCATTTTGATTTTTTATGTATTTTGTGAACAATTTTTTTTTTTTTTGAGAATTTATAAGAAAAAACATCAAGAGTCCTATACCTCTTGTGGGTTCATTAATAAGGTGGAGTTATCCTACTAATGTCTTAGGATGAAGATATCCTTCCTGGGATGATGAATAAGGCTCGACTCTTCAATGCATTATGATGCATGAAATAAACTTTTATGATATACAGTGAGACGTATGCATTTGTAGTAGCTATGAATGATCAATTATATAAAGTTATGGATTTTTGTTCTTTTTACTCTTCTCTAAATTATAACCTTCCTAATAAGTTGATTTCTGCATTTGAGATTCTTACACCTTAGACATTTATCCTCTCAGGTTGGTATGAGATAGCGATACTCAACTTCACGAATATTTTTTCTCTTCTAATTCAGCCTTGGTTTCAAGTGACTAGTTACAGGGACATGAGATTAAGTTTGAAGGCATTCTTATTGGGTCTAATAGTTTTCTCTAAAGCTTGAACTCTGAAGGACTATAACTTGATGAGAGTGCATTCAAGTGCACCTCTTGCCCCTTGGTGAATTTTTGAGAGTCTTTGTCGTTAGCTCAGAGGGGCTTTATTCTTTACTTTTGCCATCCTTTGACCTGATACCTGACAACTATAGATACTTTTCAACTAAAGAGGGATGCCCTTAGTGATTCAACCTTTGTGCCCTTAACGATTCAACCTCTATTTTCAAAGGCCATATGAGAGCCTGTCAGCTTGCCATAGGTTTAAAGGTAAGTATTGGCTTTCTCCTAGCTCTCATTTTTTTTTCATTTCAACTTTTGCCTATGAGGCAATCATATGACTAGAGCCTGCCACCACGCCATAGATTCAGAGGTAAGTATTTTTTTTTGCCTTTTTCCATTGAGATAAAGAAAAAGACTCCTTAGGAGGCTAACTTATGAAGCTCATTAACATCAAACGTATTCAACATCGTACCCTTTTTCTGGAGAGTTGGTTATCTTGGTGGGTTTTTATTAGATTTACATTCATGCATTGATAATAATCTCATCTATAATTATTCCTTATATGATCATGGGCTAGAATTATTGAATTAAAATACCTTAACCTCACTGTATTGTTGCCTTATCTTTTCCTAAGAACTAAATGTCTTATGTAGTAGACACTTGGGTGTAGAAACCTACTTGAGGTGTAAGACCTATAAAATTTCGATAATTATTTAATAGATAAATGGGAACTTTATTTTAATTTTTAAATTTTAATAATTTAATTTTATAAAAAAAATAAAAAATTAAAAAGTATCAATTTGATTGAAATTAAAGGCTTCAAGGAATTTAAAACTTAAAATTTAAGTTCACATTTTAAAATATATTTAGATTTGGATTTTTGGATCTGAATGTCAGATAGATCCATAATTCATCATCAAAGGTAGTTGAATCTAATATTTAGATCTGGATCTCTAAAAGATTCAAAATCTACTAAGTGAAGGTAATCGAGTTTGGTATTAGTATTTGGATCCCAAGAGGATCCAAAATCCACTTTGAATTTGAATATGGTTTGAGATTGATTTGATCCAAATAGAATCTAATCCAATATGGATCCAAGATCCGATAAAAAATATAAATCAAGGTTTATATTAATTATTTAGTATTAGATAGTATATTTATTTAATATTGGGTAAGGACTAACAAGCTATGTTAATAAATTGTATTCCTAAAGTTAGTCAAGGATATTAAATAGTCAAAACTTAACTAATGATAAAACAATAAACAAAGTAAGAAATAAAGAAATAGTGGGTCGCCCCTCACTAGTGGGCCCCACCTTTAATAAATGTTGATCCAAGGGGAATAATGATGAGAGGAAGAGGCAAGGGGGGGTCAACCTTCCCTCTTATCTAAAGGATTATAACTATTAAATAAATAAAATAATAATAATAGAACATAATACTTAAATAAGAAATTACGAATGTAATAAGTAGCGAGGGGTTCCAAAAGTCAAAATTACTGACTTTGAAGGAGAAGAGATGCATAAGTGATGGGCTCTTGCCCTCCCTTCCCATTTAATGAGCTTCCTATAAATGGAGAGTCTCATACACGGGCTGGGAGCTCATCTCTCTTTTCCAATTCTCTATCATCTCTCTTACTTTTCTCCCTCTTCTCTCACATCTTTCTCTATCTCAAATCCTCAGGTAAGAGCTTGGCTCAAAATCGTTCACATCCAATCTCTTGTTGATTCAATCAACACTAGAGGTAGGGTTCTTTTACCAACATGTGTGGGTGATGGGCCATCATGTAGGATCATGCTGAAACTCACAACCTTATGTGCATCGATTCCCCCTTAATTGGTGAGATCGATAGCTTAATGTTTGTAAATCGAAGCCACATTGTGTGAGTGTGATTCAATTTAAATAAAAGAACCAGATGAAAAAAAAACAAAGTCTTATTACCTATAATATGTCAATGTTGTATGATGTCAATGAAATTCGAAAATCTGCATAAATTTTGATTCACGACTATTATTTCATTATGTTAAATTGTGCATGTCTGATTGGATTATCTTTATGGTGTGGAATTTAATCAAATGCCATGATCTTGTATTAGACATGATTTATTTTCTTGTATTTGGGTTCAAGAAAATGCAGTAACTAAATTTTTTTTAGCCTTTTGATTCTTTGTGCTATGATTAAATTTTCTCACATTACCATTTTATCTTTATTGGATCTATTTTTTTAAAGACCTTTCAAAGCCACGATGAAGGAACATTTATGTTCTAGTGGATTGTATCTGTAGTCACTTAGGTTTTTCATTGCATTGAACACTGGCTTTGCAAAGAATAGGTTAGTTGGCTATTTCTTAGTTTTATGACATATATGCATAAATCTGTAAATTTTTATTGAAAATAAATTTTTATAATGGTAAATTATGTGTTCCTAAATTCAATTGGGATTAGGTCCTAAGAGATTGCTCAGTTAGTGCAAGTCACATTGCGATTGGGATGTCACAAGTTTGAATCCTATGGTATAGTTGTGTGGCACGTAGGGGTCTGCCTAACCCCAACAAAACAAAATACAACAGACCGGATGGGGTCTGCCGACTGCCAGCCGACTGCCTTTTTTGGTTGAGTAGCAAGGCATTAAACCCTTGAGTAGGGTGCAGGATGGGTGCAATCTGACCCAGTCTGTCTGCCATGAACCAGTGTGACCATTAAGGTGCGTCACCTTGCTGGTGCACCATAGGTTGACTGAAAATGTTGCAGGCATGCCACAGGTTGTAGCTGCAATATATATATATAGTTGTATGCTTGATTTTCTAAATAATGACCATTCTTTCACTCTTCATACACAAGAATGACATGCATGCTTGGGCACTCACATGCACCCACTTGGTAACATCACACCCACTCTCATTTAGGTAGTCATCAAATTCTCATGCTATAGAATTATTTTACTCCATTATACTTACAAATCCTGATATAACTTATGGGCATATAGTATGCTTGGTCATATACATTATATTAGAGTAAAGATACTCATAAAAACTTGAAAAAAATTTAGTGCATGGTTGTTCTCATTTCATGTATGCGAGGATTTCATGTTCAATCTTCAAGATTTGATCATATTCATGGCTGAGTTGTTTGTTTTTGAAACTCGAAAAGAAAATTATGTTAACTTTGGTTATTTCATGCTTTCTGGCTATTATATTATGAAAAAATGTGTACATGAATATATCTTTGCATAAGTTGCAATCTTTATCGTTTATGCATAAAAAGATTGAGATATCTCTACTGAACTTTGTGAAATACATGGGATGCTAATTGTATTTATTATTTTGCATGAAAGTGCAATATGTTTTGCATATAAATGTCATGACCATGGATCCAAATATGGACTGTATATTGTTAAATGCATGTATTGATAATTTGTATCATTATAGAAATATGCATGGTCCATGATTGTCTAAAAGCTCGAAAGATGAGCATAAGGTTTCACAGAACCTTTGGAGTGCCACATGAGTACTCTTGACAATTTGTGTGTGTGTTGCCAAAAATTGGGTAGATGGTTAAACAAGATCAACGAGGTACAAAGCGTATACTCAAGTTATTCAATTAAATAATTATATACACACAAACCTAAGTAAATGCCTAGCCGATTTAAATGTACTGGGGCATTCTTTCGGAACTCGCTGATAAATACACCACGAGCTCACTTGATGGTGATACGAATGTACCAAAAATACAACAACAACTACGCCTTTATCCCAAAACAATTGGGGTCGGCAATATGAACCAACAAAGAAAATCATTATGGGTCTTCCACATGAATCCTTCTCCTCCATTCATTTTTATCAAATGCCATGTCCTCGGTGAGGTTCAAAGCATTCATATCCTTTCTTATCACCTCCATCCATGTCTTCCTAGGCCTACCCCGACCTCTTTTAACTAATATATTTTCCCATTTCTCCATCCTTCTAACTGGAGCATCATTAGGCCTTCGTCGAATATGTCCAAACCACCGTAAACGATTCTCTCTCATCTTATTTTCAATGGGTGCAACGCCTACCTTCTTACGTATCTCCTCGTTCCGAATCTTATCTTTTATTGTATTTCCACACATCCATCTCAGCATACGCATCTCAGCTACACTCATTTTTTGAATATGATGTCTCTTGGCAGCCCAACATTCCGTACTATATAGTAAAGCGGGCCTAATAGTCATCCTATAAAACTTTCCCTTCAACCGCAATGGCATTCTACGATCGCACAACACTCCAGTTGCACTCTTCCATTTCATCCACCCAACCTTTATCCTATGATTTACATCTCCATCAATTTCTCCATACTTTTGAATGATAGATCCCAAATATTTGAAAGAATCATCCACCGGTATTTCGTGCTCACCAAGCTTCACTACACTCTCATCACTACTTCGTTGCTTACTAAATCGACATTCCATGTATTCTGTCTTACTCTTACTCAACTTAAAACCTCTTTCTTCCATTGTTTGTCTCCATAATTCTAACTTAGCATTAACCCCAGCTCTAGACTCATCAATCAAAACAATATCATCAGCAAACAACATACACCACAGCACATTTTCTTGAATTGATCTCGTAAGCTCATCCATCACTATAGCAAATAGGAAAGGGCTTAAAGCAGATCCTTGATGTAACCCAACCGTTATAGGAAAATTGGTTGTCACCCCTCCACAAGTGCGGACATTGGTTACTACTCCTTCATACATATCTTTAATTATACTAATGTACTTGAGAGAAACACCTTTCTTCATCATTGTCCACCAGAGAACGTCCCTAGGTACTCTATCGTAAGCCTTCTCCAAATCAATAAAAACCATATGCAAATCGTTGTTCCTCTCTCTATTTCTCTCAATAAGTTGTCTAAGAAGATGTATTGCTTCCATAGTTGATCTTCCAGTTATAAAACCAAATTGATTCTTCGATATCATGACAATCTTCCTCAACCTAGACTCAATCACCCTCTCCCAAAGTTTCATAGTATGACTCATGAATTTTATACCACGATAGTTTGTGCAATCTTGTATATCACCCTTATTCTTATATAGATGCACCAAAGTACTCTTCCTCTACTCATTAGGCATCTTATTTGTCCGCCAAATCTTGTTAAAAAGATTTGTCAACCATTCTAAACCTTTCTCTCCCAAGCATTTCCAAGCCTTGATAGGTATACCATCTGGGCCAACTGCCCTTCTTGATTTCATTTTCTTTAAAGCCTTTGCAATTTCTTTCTTTTGAATCTTGCGCATGAAGTCACGATTCATCTCATGAAAAGGAATTGAAAAGTCTCCAAGATCCTGAGCATGACTTTCATTAAATAGCTTATCAAAATAATCTTTCCATCTCTCCTTACTCTCCTCATCTTTGACTAAAACCCTTTGCGTTTCATCTTTGATACATCTAACCATACCCAGATCCCTCGATTTCCTATCTCTCATCTTTGCAAGCCTATAAATATCCTTCTCACTCTCTTTGGTATCCAACTTGTCATAAACCTCCTTATATACCTTATCCCTCGCGTTCCGAATGTACCAAAAATAAATGTAATATTCTCGATTACACCTTTTATGTAGTTTGCATTCTGTCATTTCATGTTGATAAGATTGTGTACCCTAAAACGGTACTCAGGTTCTTGAAACCCTGGTTTGCCCAAGAGAGGTAGGTACAAAAAATTTGAATAAGTCAAATTAAAAAAAGAAAAGAAATGGATACCCATCCAGCATCGGGCTACCTTAGAGATGGTAGATGGTACAAACTTTATTGAGCTATTGTTATTGAAACATACAACATTTGTTATTATACTACGAGCGACAATAACTTGATAGTCCTTCGCCGATAGAGTTAGGAGACCTAGATTACTCAATCTTTGTCTTAGGCGAGTGAGTTCTATGACTTCTGCATGAGTTAGATGTATTTTATTTATCTCGGCCTTTAGGGATTATCTCTCGATCATTATACCACTTTTTTAAGAATCTAATTCAGATAGTCATTCATGGTATTAAAACACTCATGCATAATAAACCTTTAGATGGTCTCATCTGTCTTGACGTATACGAACTGCGCGTACCAGCAAGGGGTTAATAATATAAATTTTAACTGTACAACTTTTTGTTTCTGTAATTGGTTGCTTGTGAATGTACTTAATTATTTTGATGCACTATGATTACTTTAAATGTGCTCTAAGACATGTTCTGATATTAATTGTATTTCTTTTGAATACTAAAATATTAAATTCAGTATGCTTTTATATGCCTGATTCTTTGCTTACGTACCTTGGGAATAGATTCTCTACTGAGACTTGTGAAGTTCGAGTCTCAATATTAACAATTTTACAGATCAAGATGAATGATCAATGTGAGTTGCTGTGGGAGGTTTGGCTGGAGTTGTGAAGATTATATCATTCCTTGCCGATTTGGAATTTTGCCTTGATTATTCCAAACATTTTCACTTAGTTTTATTTTGAGGTATGTAGTAACTCTTTAAATTTTAATTAAATGGTATTTATATCAATGCTTTTGTCAAATGCAAAATTATATGTAATTACCCAAGATTTTTTAACTTCACTTTGAATATTTCTGTTGTGTGTTTAAAAAAATTTGCCTAAAAAAGTAGATAAATTTTGAGGCGTCACATAAGAAAATGACCATTTTGATGAGAGTTGAACTCGTTTTGAGACAAGATCTCTGACCTTTAATGATTTTTTAATGATATGCCTAACATCATGATGAAACTTTATCATTTTTCTATGACTATTGGAGTCAAGGTGAACTGGATTGTCAAGACCGTTATGGGTTCTGCCAAACGAAGTTGGATTAATTCAAGGACGACTGAGGTGTGGAGACTATTATGTGGTCTCGTCGAATGAGGTCGGGACATTGTCTGAGACAATTGAGATGTGAAGACCCTTATGGGTTCTAGCGAACAGGGTCGAGCCAGTGTGCAGAGATAAACCTAGCTTTCGAGACCATTGGAGTCTCACAAAGATTTATATTTTAGATACTTCCAAATGCTTCAATAATTTCTAGGCCTACATTTAGTTAGCTTATGAGCACGCCACAAACAATTTATGTGTCAGGTGTATTAAGGATTACTTGCTATGTTTTAGCTGCTATGCAGTATATAGGGGTGGGCATCAGGTCTACTTGGGCTTGGGAATATAATTTTAGCCCGACTCGGCCCAAACCGGCTTGGCCCATGGCCTAGATCGGCTTGTGTATATATATATATATATAATACATTATGTATAACATAATATATATTATATTACATTTTATATATAACATAATATATAATATAATATATTACATTTTATATAATATAATATATATTATATAATAGGCCCGACCTGACCTGATTAGGCCCATGGGCTGGGGGTTTTCCCAACACCCCGGTCCATTAGCTGGTCAGCCCGGGCTGATGCCCAATATGCACTATGCCTACTCTTCACATTATCATCTCCATTGAACTTAAGGCATATTTGCTCTTAATGACTTGGGTGACTTGCATTTCTTTTTGGTTATGAATCTATTTTTACTTCTGATGGGATGTTTCTGTCTCAGCAAAAATATGTGATTAACACCGACAAGCAAGTAATGGTGAGAAGCAAATCTAACTGCATAGGCAATTTGAGTACTAGATTTCACATTGACTGATCCATCTAAAGATTAAGCTCACATAGATTAGGAGGTGGCCAAGGGGTTGGTGCCAAACCGTACTTAATCAAATTTTTAACAAAAGGCAAGAATTGTTGGTCCTGTGAAAGCTTAAGTCTCCAAACCTTGTTTGTAATTGCTGAGATGGTGTAACATGCTTGATCATGACAAATATTGTTGCAAACAAACCATATCTTTCATGGAAGAAAATGAAAAATTTGGTTTCGACTGCATGGAAGCCAAGAGAAAAAATAATAGAAAACGAGCACTGAAGTTCATGAAGAAATGGACCGGAGGGATAACAGCACGTCCTGAACTTGGAGTCTTCCAAACGGCAACAACTGTAGGACAATTAATGAATAGGTGTTGCACTGATTCCTATTTTTTACACAAATAGCAACAATTTGGTAAATAAAATCCCAAACGTTTCAAGTAGTCTTGAGTAGTGGTGTCAATGGGTCAGGTTTGGTTCAAACCCATGTAGAACCAAACCCAAACCTGACTTGAGATGATGGTATTGGGTCCGAACCCAAGTCTAATTTGATCCACCATAAGAGAAACCATACCCATATCCTATCAAGATTACATGATCAAGACCCAGAATATACTCAGTAAAATAATAATTTTTTTTATCATTTTATATTAAAAAATCATGAATCTTAATCAGAACTTGAGTCAGGCTCTTAAAGACTTGGGTGCAACCGAAAAATGCCAGTGAGATACAAAGTTTTCTCGGACTAGCAGGGAATTACAAGCAATTCATATAAGACTTTTCTTGAATCACTATGCCTATGATGAAACTCCTAAGAAAAGGAGTGAAATTTGAATGGAACGAAAAAAGTGAAGAGAGCTTCTAGATTCTTAAGGCAAAGTTCACAACAACACTGCTACTAGCCTTGCCATCAGAAAGTAGTGGATTTGTGGTATATACAGATGCTTCTGGTACTGAGTTAGGTTGCGTACTGATGCAATACGACAAAGTTATTGCCTATGCATCGCGACAGCTGAAGACCCATGAAAGAAATTATCCAACTCATGATCTAGAGCTAGCGGCAGTTGTCTTCACCTTAAAGTTTTGAAGGCACTACTTGTATGGAGAACAATTCGAAGTCTTCATCGACCACAAGAGTTTGAAGTACATGTTATCATAGAAGGAGCTTAATATGCGACAAAAAATAGGACTTGAATTCATAAAAGACTATGAGTTCACTATCTCTTACCATCTCAAAAAAGCAAATGTGGCCGTTGATGCCCTTAGTCGCAAGGCTGAAGAAAATTTGGCTAATTTGGTAAACATAGGATGAAAGATGATTACTGAATTCACAAAGAGGAAGCCTTTCTCAGATGATCGAGGCAAAATCAAGATGTCAAGCCTGACGACACGATCAGAATTGCGAGAGAAAATCATCGTTAAACAAAAGGAGGACTCGCAGTATGGAAAGATGGAGGCACTGGCACTGCAGGAGGACACACCATTCTAACGCAAGGAGGACAGAAGCATATGGTTTAAGGATCGACTGTGGGTGCCAAATGATCCAGAACTAAGAGAGAAATTATTGGCAGAGGCACACAAAAGCAAGTATACCATCCACCCGAGCAGTACCAAGATGTTTAAAGATCAACAACGCGAGTACTAGTGGAACATAATGAAACATGAGATTGCTAGATTCGTTGAGAAATGCTTAACGTGCTAACAAATCA
Organism: Nuphar pumila; assembly: GCF_984573655.1. Lineage (NCBI taxonomy): Eukaryota > Viridiplantae > Streptophyta > Magnoliopsida > Nymphaeales > Nymphaeaceae > Nuphar > Nuphar pumila. Next base: position 2,338,325 of record NC_143258.1, on the reverse strand, counting down.
AAATTGAATACCAAAGACCGGGAGGAACAATGCAATTGATGAAAATTCCTTAATGGAAATGGGAGTATATCACGATGGATTTCGTCATGGGGTTGCCATGAACCCTCAAGAATCATGATGCCATTTGGGTAGTAGTTGATCGACTTACAAAATTAGTGCACTTCCTACCAATGAGAATGGGACAATCATTGAAAAGACTGACAAACTTGTATATTCAAGAGATAGTCCGGCTACATGGAGTACCTGTCTCAATCATCTCAGACAGAGACCCTCGATTCACTTCACGGTTATGGGGCCAATTACAGGCGGCTTTAGTCACCAAGTTGAAATTCAACACAACCTTTCACCCTCAGACCGATGGTCAGTCAGAAAGAACCATACAAACACTAGAGGACATGTTGTGTGCTTGTATGTTAGACTGGAAAGGAGAATATGATGTTCATGTGGTATTAGCGGAATTCACCTACAACAATAGCTACCACACAAGCATCGGTATAGCGCATTTTGAGGCACTATATGGGCGACCTTGTAGATCACCATTACATTGGGACAAAGTTGGTGAAAGAGCGATGAAGTCACCAATCATACTTCAGCATTATACGGAACAGATCCAGAGGATATGAGATTGACTTTGAGCTTCTCAGAGCCGACAGAAAAGCTATGTAGATCAGCAACGCAGGGAGCTCAATTTCGAAGTAGGTGTTGTAGTGTTTGTCAAGGTTTTGCCAACCAAGAGTATCTTTAGGTTCGAAAAAAAGGAAAAGCTAAGTCCTAGATACGTCAGACATTTTCTAATACTGGAGCAAATCAGTGAGACCACATACCGAATAGATCTACCCTCTCAGCTTTCCCAGATTTATAATGTATTCCATATATCAATATTGAGGAAATACATACATGATCCTTCACATGTGATTCAGTTTGAAGACATAAGTGTGCAAGAGGACCTGACAATGGAAGAGAGACTGATCAAGATCGTGGATCATCGAGAGTGAGTAATGCGGAACAAGATTGTCCCATTAGTCAAGGTGAGATGGAGACATCATGGTCTAGAAGAATGCACGTGGGAACCCGAAGCAGCAATGAAAGACAAGTACCCTCACTTATTTGATTAATATGTATCACGAATTTTGATGATGAAATTCTATTTTTAGGGGGAAAGGATGTAAAATCCAGAAATTTTAAGAAATTTTCAGATAAATAAAATTGAGAATTCTTGCAAAGAGATATGATTATGTCAAGCTCAATGAATTTCCACTGGATCCAAATTGGACTACGTGGGTCCAATGAAGGAAATACGGTTTGGGAATCAGATTCAGACTCCAGGGAGGTTCGAAGATCCAACCCGATTTGTAAGGGAATCTCAATAGATTCGAATATCTTGTGATCATTACGTGAGATCTGAAACGTAATAAATGAAATTTAGTAGGTAGGTAAGAAGAATCAGGAGAACCCATTTGGAAATGGGAGAACCGCCAAGAAGGGAAACATTGAATGAAGGCTTATATAAATTGAAATCACACAAATTGTAATGAAATGAGAATTGGTGTAGTGGTGGGATTCATTGCCTCTTTGGGAACCGACCTTGGTTCGAAACCCCCCAGTGCACATGACTTTTTGTACGATATCGATTTGAACCTTTTTCAGAAAAAGGAGAAAATGTTGGGCTAAAGCTCCTACGTTTTAGCCATTTCAAAGAGCAAGTGGTAACGTGGAAAGTTACCACTTGCTGAAAAATTTCAAGAGGTAAAAATATTTTTCTTTTTTTTTCCATGTTTTTAGGGGAGCCCTCAGCACAAGAGTAGGAAGGGTACCACAAATGAAAAACAAAATGGTTGGAAAAGCAAATGTTCAATTAAGAAAGAGGGGCAACATAAGAATGTGAGTGAGAAACTTTAGGAAAAGGGAAATCGTGCATGGGCTACACGGTTTCCACTTTTTTTTCAAAAAAAAAATTGAAGGCCTAATTAAGAGGAGTTAAAATAGGGGAGGGAAAAAACTCTTTGGCAAAAATCGTGAACCACGATTTGCTTTCCTTCTTTCTCTCTCTCCAAAGAACCACCATTATTGTTGTGCGAGTTCTCTTCTCTTACCTTATGTGGAGATGCAACCGAGAAGGAAGGAAGCGATGTCATCCACGGGCTCGATTCTCCGAACTAAGGTAAGGGGTATTATGTTCGTGTGCATGTGCTAGGTGCCCTACAGCAAAAATACGCTGCAACACCTTCAAATTTTTTTCTCTTATTAACGACACCATCTATATATTTGGTGCTTAGTGTCATGAGACACGCTCGTGTATGGCTGAACCATCTATTTGCCTATACGACAATACATAGAGGTTCAGCCAATAGCCTTCGCAATGGTTGACGTAGAGGTCTCATGGTACTTCTGTAAGTGAGCACGCGGTCCAGTGTTAGACTGCATACCACCATTAAAAATGTTCATGGTGGAGGTGAGATTGGTCGTTTCGCAACACTTAAAACAACGGGTTGGTACTTGCGATGATCAAATCTTATATTTGAGGATATAGTACTGCCTAATCACACTTACTCCAAAGAAGAATCATATAGAAAAATTGTAAATTTTTTTGTCTAGAGGTGGATAATGAAGAATATAAAATATGCAAATCAAGGTATTGCAGATCTACATATTTATTTAGTCCAAACATGAACCTACGTGTTCATGTATATCAAATTTCTGAATCAAGTAATGACGTGAAAAAAAGGGGGAATATATATAAATCTGCCATTTTCTTTTGTAAAAGCCTGATTAATGATGGACATGTGTAATAGATTTACATATGTTGGTATTTTGAACAAATAATTTTCTTAGCCAGGTGCTTTGATGATGATTCTGCATTTGTGAGTCTCCTTAACAACAAAATTTTTATGATCATCGGATGTTAAGACTTCATATGCTTGCATTCCTAATATTTTCTTTTTGTAGAATGTAGCTCATGGTAAATCTGGTTTCACGACCAACACACATATCACAACATATGTCAAAAAAAGAAGGAAAGTCTCCAACTTATTTCCTTGCTGAAGTTTTCATGTTGTAGTTGTGCCTTCATGTTTACCTAACGTTTTGATTAAATGTTGTTACATGAAGCAGAGTTCATCCTTTTCTTAAAGAGCATAAGTGTATGCCGATGATTCACTTATGCAAGTTAGTTATTAGATCAGTAGATGCATTTTAATTTATTGGATCTAAATAGGCATGTCATGGGTCTACAAAAATTGCGAGCACCCATTGGTATGTGCGATGGAAATGGATAACAGGTGGAGGTCGGCTTGACCCCAATCACATTCTCGGGTACATTCACAACCTGGGACATACTCGACGATTTGGTCGATCTGCCCCAGCCGGACCTGGGTTGACCCAGTGTTATCTGACATAGGTGAATCACGTTCGAGACTCAATTTGTACGGCAGGGTGCGTTGCCCCCTACAGGTACTGACGACACTACAAGTGTTGTTGTTGCTGTTAACACTATAGGTGATGCGGGTGAGTTGCAGGCAATGAGTTATGGTAGACAACAAGTTTGCCCCAGTCGAGCATACCTTTGTGAATCTAGTGGTATATATTGTATAAGAAGATCCAATGCACAACCACCTCTGTAGAGAGAGAGAGAGAGAGAGAGTCGGTTGCATGATAGAAAACTTGTTAACTCTCTTATTAGGGCTTCTCTCTATGTTAAATAGAGAGAGGCTAAAAGGAATAAATTACATCTAAGCCCAATATTAAAACAAAATTTCAAATAACCTCTAATATAAAAGGACTTAAACTTAAAACCACCTATTCTCAACACTCCCCCTCAAGCTCGAGCATAGATATCAATCATGCTCAGCTTGTCACAACATTTTGAGAAATTTGGTCTAGCAAGAGGCTTTGTAAACATATCTGCAACTTGGTCTTCCGACTTTAGATATTTGGTAGTGATATGACAAGCTTGAACCATATCTCTTACATAGTGGCAATCAACCTCAATGTGCTTTGTTCTCTCATGAAAGGCAGGATTGTTCGCTATATATGTTGTCGCTTTGTTATCGCACATCATGGTCATGGGAGAGGAAACCTTCACCTGAAGATCATGAAGAACAGTACGAACCCACATCAATTCAGCAGCTGTTTGGGCCATAGCCCGATATTCTGATTATGCACTTGACCTGGAAACCACATTTTGTTTCTTACTTCTCCAAGAAATCAAGTTGTCTCCAAAAAACACACAGAATCCTGTGGTAGATTTTCTGTCTACTACAGATCCAACATAGTCAGCATCAGAATAGGCCACTATCTCCAGAGTTCCACCTTTCCTAAACAATAACCCCTTTCCAGGAGAAGATTTTAAATATCTGAGGATCATTATGGCTGCATTCCAGTGTACCTCAGTTGGTTTGTCCATAAACTGGCTAACTTTGCTTACTGCTAAAGCAATATCCGGCCTGGTCACAGTTACATATAATAGCTTCCCTACTAGGGAGCGATAGCTTTTGCTATCAACTGGTTTTGACCCTTCTTCAAACAACTGAACTTTATGGTCCATGAGAATATTTGCTGGTTTAGCTCCCAACATTCCCATTTCTTTTAATAAGTCAAGAACATACTTCCGTTGAGACAAAACCATCCCTTCACGGCTCCTAGCAACTTCTATACCCAGAAAATATCTAAGTGAACCAAGGTCTTTTGTAATAAAGTGCTTTTGAAGATGAGCCTTTGTGTTTTCAATATCTTTCATATTATCTCCTGTAAGGATGATGTCATCCACATATACCACCATAACAACTATGCCTGAGTTAGTTTTCTTGATAAATAGAGTATGATATGCCACTGACCTATTAAAGCCAAAGCATGACATCACTTCAAACAACGTTTAAAACCATGCACAGAGACTCTGTTTCAAGCCATAAATCGCCTTTCTCAATCTACACACCTTCTGATACTCCCCCTCAACCTCGAAACCTAGAGGTTGTTGCATGTAAACGGTCTCAGATAGATCCCCATATAGAAATGCATTTTTCACATCTAATTGGCACAAGCTCCAACCATGCTGAACATCTACAGAGAGAACAAGACGAATGGTACCCATCCGTGCAACAGGAGAAAAGGTTTCAAAGAAGTCAATACCATATGTCTGAGTATACCCTTTGGTTACTATTCTGGCCTTGTACCTTTCAATAGAACCATCAGATTTGTACTTTATTGTATATACCCATTTACATCCAACAATGTCAGCATCTGTTGGGGAATCAACTAGATCCCATGTATGCTGAGATACTAAAGCATCCATTTCTTCTTGCATAGCCAGCTTCCAACGATTATCAAGCTCTGCCTGTTGATAGTTCAGAGGAATAATTTCAACAGATAAGGCTGAAATAAAAGATTTCATTTGATTTCCAATTTTGGCATCAGAGACAAAATGAGATATGGGATATAAGGTACATTGTCATGTCCCCTTTCGTAGAGCAATAGGCCTGTTATCATCATCATGAAGATCACTATTGTCAGTAGAACTTACCTCAGGAGAAGAAGAAAATGAAGACTCTTGCGGAGGTGGAGCTCTACGCACATATACCAATGGAGGATTATTAAATCTGGAAGAGGATGAAGTTTGGTTCGGTAATGAGGGCACAAATTCCAAAGGAAAAGGAGGTATAGGTAATGGAAAAGACTCAGCTGGATCAACCTGCAGCGGGGAACCGATACTGGAATAATATGGAGTGGATTCTAAGAAAGATACATCCGCACTGACATACTCTCGGCGAGAAATTGGATCATAACATCGATATCCCTTTTGATTTTTGGGATAACCTATAAATATGCATTTTGTAGCTTGAGCAGCTAATTTATCACGGTCAGGCCCAAGTTTGTGTACAAAACAAACACATCCAAATATTTTTGGTGAGAAAGAAAAGAGTGGGCATTAGGTTTTAGGATATGTAATGGAATTTGATCATCCACATAAGACGAAGGCATGCAGTTGATCAGATAGCAAGCAATGGTAATCACATCCCAGTATAACGCAGGAACATTGGATTGAATCATAATGGTCCGGGCAACATCAAGCAGATGCCGATGTTTTTGCTCAGCCACCCCATTTTGTTGAGATGAATATGCACAGGAAGTTTGGGGTTGGATGCCATGATCTTGGTAAAATTGTAACAGACCTTTTGGTTTAAACTCGAGAGCATTATCAGTGCGAACAATCTTGACAATAGATTCAAACTGAGTTTTTATTTCAAGAATTAAGAATTTGATAATACTTGGAACTTCGTATCGTTCTTTTATTAAAAACACCCATGACAACTTAGAGAAATCATCAACAATAACAAGATAGTAACGCCAATGAGTCCTAGTAGGAATCTTACTAGGACCCCATACATCTGCATGAAGTAGTTCAAACACTTTATTACTAGACTGACTCTGACTCGAAGGGAATGAACTTCGATGATGCTTTCCCAACTGACATGCTTCACACTGAAATGAGGTGGTGTAAGGAATTTAAGAAAAGATCGAACGAAACTTTGACAATGAAGGATGACCAAGATGATGATGCCACTGAACAGGACTGAATGAGTGTTCCACTGTAGCATGAACATTACCCATTGGATGATATAGGTAGTAAACTCTATTTTCTTTATAGCCTCCACCAATCTTCTTCCCCGTCAACAAATCCTGAAAATGACAACCCATCAGATCAAATATTACTCTATAGTTTTGTTCTCTTATAAGGCAACTAACAGAGAGTAAACTTTGAGGAAAGTTTGGAGCATGAAGAACATTTTGCAACTGTAATGAGGAGGATATAGAAATATTTCCCTAACCAACAACCGGAGAGGAACTCCCATCGGCTAATGAGACTCCTCGATGAGCATTAATATCCTTTATATCTGAAAAAACAAGTGAATTTCCACACAAATGTCTGGATGCACTAGAGTCAATAATCCACTTACTGTCATTCGGATGAAGATGATTTCCGGTTGAACAAGCAACACCAGCTACAGGAGGGGTGGAACTCAAAGGACGAAGAGCTATCAACTCATCGTATTCAGCACGGCTGAGGGTGATACTACAGTCACTTGCAGAGATATTATCCTGTACATTTGTTGCCTTGATAGTAGTAACATTTGCTTTAGGAGCATTTGACTTTGATGAAGAAGAGGTTGGTCGACCATGCTTATCCCAGCAACGATCTTCTAAATGTCCAGATTTTCTACAGAATGTACATTGAAGCTTTCCTCTGCCTCCCATACCACGTCCATGACCTCGTCCTCTGATATTCTGAATATTTCCACGCCCATAACCAGATGAGGCAACAAGAGCAGATGACTGAGTCACAGGCTGAGATTGTGAAAGAGAGATCGCAAGTCTACTCAGACGATTATGTGCATCAGCAAGAGTAGGAACATTTGATCCAGTCAACATTTGAACTTTTGCAACAGAAAATTCTAAAGAGAGACCTGAAAGAAAGCGAGTCACCATGGTTTGTTCTTGATGATCCTTTTGCTTCGAGCAACAAAGAGGCATGTGAGCATTAAGTCTTTTAAACACAACTTTGACAGAGACATAGTACTGAGCCAAGGTCTGATCTCCCTACTGAAAATTATATATCTCATGTTCGACTTGCAGGATACGACTCACATTAGTTTTTTATGAGTATGTATCACATAAATTGTCCTACATCAGTTTGGTTGTATTATAGTAGATCAATTCATCTGCAATATGGGGTTCGACACTATTCATGATCCATGACATAACTATGTCATTATCTTCATCCCAAGTAGCATATTTTCCCAATTTTTCAGTGGGTTCATCTTCCAACAAAATATGTTTTTGACGATGTCCAGATACCGACATCATAAAGGTTCTGGACCATCGAGCATAGTTGGTTTCATTCAACCTTACGGAAGAGCCGTACGAGAAGGGATTGGCAAAAGCCTTATACTCCCCAATATGTTCCATTTTGGAATCACATTTCGAAGTTTCAGCCATACTGAAGATGTAATTCAATTAAAAAAAATCAGATTACCTCACTTGAACAACAATTGCTCAAGAAGATTTTTCCAACACAGCATGGAATCACACCTGCTGTTTCCACGAAAAAAAAAAACACAACAACCCACAAACAGGGAAATTTTCCAACACAGCAGGGAATCACACATGCTGTTTTTACGATAGGAGGATAACTCAAACTAACATGCTTCTTTCACAGCACACAAAGAAAAACACGACACAGCAGGGAATCACGACTGCTGAAGTCCATATTCTGAAATAAACCAACCAACTAAAGACCAAGAATTACGACCATTGCTGCTCCCAAACACATCACGACCAATGATAATATGCAGACGCAAGAAAAAACATCACGACAATTGTTGTTCTCCAAACATATAAGGCACGACAACCAATAAGTCTTCAGGGCACGGTTAAACAGATCAATCATAGATCAACACATTAAATGAATCTTGATCACACATAACAGCAAAAAAAAAAAATTATGCTACTCCCAACAGCAGGAAATCACGGCAGGCACGCAACAACACAGAAAATGAAAATTTCTGCTGCTCCCAAATAGCAGGAACACAACTCAACAACAGACAAAAAATTCACATCACGACAGGAAATCACGGCAGGAACAGAACTTGACAATAAAATGTCACGGCAGGAAATCCAAAAAATCACGGCAGGAGATCACGGCAGAGAGAAAAAGCAAAAAAACAAACAAACTGAGGAGCTCAAGGGTTACGGTGCCACATCTGCTCCTTAGATCTGACGACAGATCTGGGTAACATCCCAGATCTGTTATCAGATCTTCCACGACAAACAACAGCAAACCTGATTTCAAGAAGTTGTGTTTTTTTTTCATTGGGGAAGATCAGTCCCTATTGATCACGCTCCCGAGATCGAGGGCTCTGATACCATGTAGAAGAAGATCCGATGCACAACCACCTGCGTAGAGAGAGAGAGAGAGAGAGAGAGAGAGAGAGAGAGAGAGAGAGAGAGTCGGCTGCACGATAGAAAACTTGTTAACTCTATTATTAGGGCTTCTCTCTATGTTAAATAGAGAGAGGCTAAAAGGAATAAATTACATCTAAGCCCAATATTAAAACAAAATTTCAAATAACCTCTAATATAAAAGAACTTAAACTTAAAACCACCTATTCTCAACATATATTATCAGGTGTCACAGCGAAGGGTGTTCACTTAGTGACGGGTGCACAATGGGACCAGTAATGGTCATCCACTACCTTGTCTACAAATACATAGTTATATATGGAAAACTATATATATATATATATATATATATATATATATATATATATATATATATATATATATATATATATATATATATATAGAGAGAGAGAGAGAGAGAGAGAGAGAGAGATGACAATCGAGTCCTTTTAAATTTGAATATGCTCAAAACTATGGTTGTACACTCTTCAAGGGTGATCATTCCGGGTGATAACTGGTAAAATGATGTAAGAGCCTTATGGAAAGCCACACGTGAGACATGCCACGTGCGTGCCTAAACAGTGAGGTACGAAAGCGTACGCTTTAGCTCAGAAATGAAAGTTTAAGTTATGGAAAGTGCTCGGCTCAGGGTTGAGCCTACTTCTGAGAATTGTTTTTTGGTGTCTATTGGGCATTGGTTGGGTAATATACATACACTGTAATCGCCCCGAATGTGGGCTAGGATTTTGGGAATCCCTTGTAGTGTGATGACTTACACAAATAAATAAATAAATGAAAGATTAATGTATGCACATATATCAAGTTGTGAGACTCTAGGTATACCTGAAAGAAGATATATGTTACCAAATTATCTAGGTTCTGGGTACACCTGAAAGATGGTGTATGTTACCGGACTCGTGTTCTACTTTGGAGAGGGTATATGGTACAAGCTCTGTGGGACAATTGTATTTTTGTGAGAGCTAGGCGTCTCACTCGGTCCCCAGTCCTCGGAGTTAGGGGGCCAGGACTACCAGTGTGTCCTAGGTGGTAGATTCAAGTCTTCTGCAGAAGTTATAAGGTGCATCATAATTTTAGTTCTATCCACTGGGGAGTACTCTCTCGGTCACAGACCGTCTCCTTTGGATATTCATACGGTCAGTCATACGGGTTATTAAATAATAGACCCACGTATGATCTCGGTCTGATACGATGTCGAATGCCTGTACGTACCTACATGGTAAGTAAAAGATAAACACAAAACTTTATCGTTTTCTTGTATAGTTTCTAAGTGCACTTCTTGTAGTCCTTGTAGTAATTCTTAGAAATTTACAATAACTAGTGATTTCTGTAAGCATGTGACTGTATCTGACACATTTTCATCATTTTTTAGTAAAGTAGAAATCATGCATGTCTTAGTAATAATTTCCTTAGCAAGTTATATTGCCTGAATTTTTATATTCATAACACTTAAAAATGTTGCATATATCTGTACATAGGACACTGAGTACAAACATATGGATATAATACTTCTTACGCAGACAGAGTAGTCTGACCTTTTTTGCATTAATATTTTTCATGTAGCAAATAAGTGGAGCGATCGTGGGTGTCACTGCGGAAGTAGTCATGAGATCTCATTCTTCATTGATCTTGCTTAGAACTCTTCACAATTTAATTAATTCTGCATTTATGAGTTGTAATAAATGAACATAATGCTTTGTTTAATATATTGAAAGTTCCTTCAGTGCTTCTCTGTTTTACCCTGTAATTTGCCCAACTCTTGGACTCGTTATTTTTGCTGTTTAAAAAAAAATACCAAAATTTTCCGTCCAAATTGTTGGGGGCGTTACACCTTTTTTCATCAACTAGTGTTTTGAAAAAGAGAATTTTTATCCACCATGTAATTTAGAGTTGTAACCAGGGTCAACCCTTGTAATGAGGGAAAACATTTTGAAATCTCTGCTGAAACTCGCACTATTGCAGTCAATAACAGTCTTCAAAACTTCAAGAACTTAATATGTATTATATTTGTCAGTTATGATTATTATTCTTTGAAATGGTTATCATGATATTATAATGATCAAATTTTTAGTTCTATATATATATAGTGATGCAAATATGCTAAATGAGTTTTTTGGGCTTTTCTCATTTTATTTTTAGATTCTAACGATGCATATGTGATCTACTTAATTTTTATAGGAATCAGCTCTGAGAGCGTTCAATTCCAACACATAGGTGGGTGTTTATAAGTTTTGAAAATTTAATGGTCTAAAATCTTTGTAAAAATTTTAGGTGCTAAATGTCATTTTTTCATCTACGTGATCTGAGTGTGGATTTCTAGTAAATCGACCATGCAGAACACATCTATGGGGTCACAATCATGAAAAAGTACTAAAAAAGCTGACAAATCAATTTAACAAGTTTGCATCAGTATATATATTGATACGAGAAGGTGGTAGCTGCTAACCAGTTTTCTAGCTAACAACAAACTAACAAGGCTTTTGAAGAGTTTTTCTCTGTATTCTTTATATCTGACTGTATAGATGTATTGCACATGCTCTATTTTATAGGAATGGACTATTGGATAATCTTAGTAGGTTTTTATAAGGTTTAAAAATCAACTGTCTAAGATTTTCATAAATATTTAAGGTTTAAAAAATCATGTTTTTAATAAAAAAAACATGATCCAAGTGTCATTCCCTGACCATGTTGAACACATCTTTGTAGCCAAATTTAAGAAAAACATGAAGAAACCCAGTTAGCTAGAATAATGTTTCACACACACACACACACACACACACACACATATATATATATAATAAAGCGGTATCATGGAATGAGTTTTTGTCGAACATGGCTCGAATGCACGGTTAAGTGTTGCGTCAAAAAAAGGGTTTTTAGCTGTGGTTCTTGACTACCGCTAAAGACCTGGTTTCTGCCTAAGTCTTTAGTGACGATCAAGACCACTGCAAAAAATTGTAAAAACACAATTTTTTTTTGCGCTGCTGATTACACACGCGATCAATTTTGTCGACCACTTTACTTATTTGACTATACAAGTTACTCTCTCTCTCTCTCTCTCTATATATATATATATATATATATATATATATATATATATGACCATTAGAATATGTTAACTAAAAATATGTGAACTAGAGATTTTCATGAGTTTTTTTTTTCTTAAATTTCACCATACAGATGTGATCTAGATGCTTGGTTTTATAGAAATCAACTATTAGATCATCCAATTAAGATGCATAAGAAGGATATTTTAAGGCTTGAAAATCAATGGCTTCGAATTTTCATAAATAATCAAGCATCCAAAAATCACATTTTCATCAAAAATACATGATCCAAAAGTTGATTCTTAGCAAATGGACCATGCTGAATACATTTGCAGGGTTGGATTTGCAAAAAAAGTGTCAAAATACTTAGTTTACATATTTTCATTTAACATATTCTAGTAGACCTAGGGGGTTCTTAGTTAAAAAAAACATCAAAAATCTAATATCACGTTGATGCCCATTTTATAAGTTTTCATTTTCCTATATATATAGTCACTAGAATATAGGAACTAGAATATGAGAACTAAAAATATGGGCATTTTCGATGTTTGTTTTTTAATCCAACAATGTAGATGTGTTTGACATGGTAATTTTTTTAGGAATCAACTATTGGATCATGCATTTTTGATGAAAAAATGTGATTTTTGAATGCTTGAATATTTATAAAGATTGTGTCGTTGATTTTAAAGCCACAAAAAGTCTTGTTTATGCATTATATGTTGGTCCTTATAAAACCAAGCATATAGATCACATCAGTACGATTAGATTCAAGAGAAAATAACAAAAAATTCATGAAAATCACAATCCACACGGTAGTTCTCATATTTTATGAGTCAATAAAATGAGAACTGAATTTTGAGAACTAGAATATGATAACTAAAAATATGGGCAATTACAATGATTTTTCTGTAAATCCAACAATGTAGATGTGCTCGACATTTTAAATTTGTTAGGAATCAATTGTTGGATCATGTATTTTTGATGAAAATGACTTTTGAATGTTTGAATATTTATGAAGATTGTGAGCCATTGATTTTTAAAGTCTCAAAAAAATCTTATTTATGCATCATAATCAAATGATTCAAGAAATGGTCCTTAAAAAATCAAGCATGTAGTTTTGAACACCTACTTAATCACGCTTACCGTCCATCACACACGTTGATGGATGATCAACATGCAAAAAACAAAAAAAAAACGTGTTTTGACACAAAAAATACCCTTTAGCGGCAAGCGTCGCCAAAGGTAAAAGTGTGCACATCCTTTTGACATTTAGTGGAGCTTCAAAAGCATCACTAAAGGGTCTTTTTGCTCATTTTTGTGTCAAAACGTGTCTTTTTGACTTTTTTTTTTCTGTGTGCTGACCATCCATCAACTCATGCCATGGATGGTTAGTGCGATTAAGCATGGGTTCAACACCTATGCCTTAAGCACCTACCCATCTCTCTCTCTCTCTCTATATATATATATATATATATATATGAAAATTGAACATATTAGAAGTGGACCGTCCAACCAAAGAAAGGTAAAAAATCTACAACCAATGTTTGAGAGTTGCATTGATCGGACCTTATATATTTGTTCTTTATAATTTATTAGATAAGAAATATGCCTTACACGAAGACTTTACAACATCTAGACATGTTTTTCAAAAAGTGAAAATCGACAAGTCACAACACATTTAGAATTTTACGTTAATTTTTAGCGCTTTCAAAAACACATAAATATCTATATTTCATAATCTAAAACATGTCACTAAAAGAATGATAAAAATCCAATATGTAAACATGAACATTAGAAAAGGAATGTCAATCATAATTGGTTGTAGATTTTGGACCTTTTTTTAGTTGAATGATCCCCCTTTCCTATAAAACGCTTCCTATAAAACATGAAAAAATTCTCTCTCTCTCTCTCTCTATATATATATATATATATATATATATATATATGTATGTCTCTTTGGAATCAGGTAGGCAACTCTTGTATACCAAAGAGAAGAGGGGCAACAAATTAATCATTAAGTCTGGCTTGTGGGCCCACAAACCTATTCTAGCTTGGGAGAAGCATGGACTCAGCTTGGTTAAAATTTGAACTGGGATTGTTCATTTAGTAACCCAGTTGTAAGGTCGTTTGCCTAGATCGATGAGCTCGGGCCCAAACCCATGCTTGAGCGTATCATAAAGCTCGATTGACGGGATAGGTTCTTTAAATTTATATATATGCATAATATTGAGTGTGCGTTATAATGTATAAAAGTTAATGCCCCAATGGCCATTGTGTTTTGCTTAGTTCAAATAGGTTTATTTTGTTTATATAATTTTCATGAAAAATAGATAATCGGGCCCGCCCATATGGCCGGCACTATAAGATAACTCAAATGGCAAACTATTAAGATTGAAAGTAAAAATAATAAGAATCATAAATGTATTGATAAATTCAAAACATTATAAAATATTTTCATTTTATGGCTATTAAGAAGGGAAATAAAGAAATAAAGACTTTTACAAAAAGAGAGTCCTCATTTTATGCAATGCCTATTAGAAAGGGGAGAGGCTTTTTAGTGTGTGTGTGTGTGTGTGTGGGGGGGGGGGGGCGTGAGATATTATAAATAGTATTTTTTTTTAAATTACAATATGCCACACTTTCTTTTCCACGAAAACTCTATACAAATACACATGCAAAACTTTAATTACATTTTCAACTGTGGTTTGTCACATGACATTAGGGATGACAGTGGACCGGGGGAAAGCGGGGCCCCGCCTCGCCCCGTTTGGACCGGGGATGAAGGGTATGAAACGGGGATGGAGGCGGGGGTGGAGGATAAAATCCATCCCCGCCGCGGAGGCGGGGCGGGGGTGGACGTGCACTTTTCCCCGCCCCGCCCCGTCCCCGCCACGATCCCCGCCCCAACCCCGCCCGACCACTTTTCCCCGCAATATCCCCGCCCCGCCCCGCCCCGCCTCATCCCCGTTTGGACCGGGGATGAAGGGTATGAAACGGGGATGAAGGCGGGGGTGGAGGATAAAATCCATCCCCGCCGCGGAGGCGGGGCGGGGGTGGAGGATAAAATTTTGAGGCGGGGCGGGGGTGGAAACCTTGTCCCCCGCCCCGCCCCTCCCCACTGCCATCCCTACATGACATGGATGACCTCAGTTTGAAACCTGCAAGAGGTGTCCCTTGCGGTAAAGTTGAATGAAGTTGCCAGCAATCCGGCGTGGGTATTAGGACTAGGGGTGGCAAAACCTGACACGACCCGCCAACCCGCCTCTTAGGCGGGTTCGGGTTGGGCTTAAACTAACCCGTTTAATAAAACGGGTCGACCCGCCTAAGAGGTCTTGGCCTACTACTTTTTTGGCATATTGTCAGTCTACCGCGAGTGAATGGGTGTTTTTAGGTTGATTTTAACAAAATCCAGCCCTGTAAATGTGTGCAGCATGGTTGAGTTTCTAGGAAACAACAATTGAATCATGTTTTTTTGATTAAAAACATGATTTTTAAGCCTTGAATATTTATAAAAATCTTAGACCATTAACAAGCAATCTATGAATAGATTCCTATAAAATCAAGCTAAGTAAAACACATCTGTATAGTCAGACTTGAGGAAAAGATGAAAAAAAACTTCAAAAGTCTGATAGGTTGCGGTAGAATGCTATCACTTTTCTTATATATATATATATATATATATATATATATATATATATATATATATATATATATATATATATATATATATATATATATATATATTGGCTACACTATGAGTACTCTCCAGGTAAAACTCATAGGTGCAAGCTTTGTTTCATCCACTTGACTCTACAGTTGCACTCAACACAGTCCATTTAGAATGACGAGCCAACCATACCCAAAACTTCCCATCCAACCTGTCTAAGAACCCACATCCATTTCCAAGTAAAGAACTAAGATCGAATGAGATAGCTGGATGGTAAGGTCGCACTATCATAATCAATGGACATCGGGTTCGCATCCCGAGGCACACATTCCCCAGATTGCCTGTAAAGAATCCAATTAGAGACATGACTGTGCAAAACCAAATTGATCAACAAGGGATAGGGTTTCATATAATGGGGTATAAGATCGCCTTGTTCCTTTACAAAGGGTGCAGATGCCAGGCCTAACCAATGACAAGAAACTTGTGGGTCTGGTCGAATATCTAACCCACCACTCACAGCCCTAATGCCAACTCCTTTTTATTGCAGTGCAAGAGGCAAAAGGTGGTGGGGGTAGCATATCATTTTTTTTCCTTTGAGTCCTTTTTCAGGTTATCATTTGTGGTGTGTGCAGCTGATTGCATGCAATTTTGAGCAGAAAAGTTGGAGGAATGAAATCACACAGCAGGTGTGATGGATGAGAATGTGGGGAATAGAACCTCTTTCAAAGCAAAGCTAACTTGTCATGGAAAAAGGCACGACTGCCCCTCTTTAATGGGAAAAGCAAGGACACAAGAAAGGAGAGTTTGTTAAAAAAAAACATGGTTGTTCTTTTTATAATTTAAATTGGTACCTAATGGGGGTGTTTGACTGCTTGTCCAAGCTTGGACAGAACACACTATCCATTTTGCTAATACTAGTTTTAATCATTAAAGATGGTTCACTTTTTCATTTTGCTAATACTAGTTTTAGTCATTAAGAACTAACCGTAGTTATACTTTTGGTTAACCATAAGTTAAATAAAATGAGGGTTGTGTCTAATTACCAAATTTTTGGTTATGAATCTGAATTATAAAAAACCTGTATATTTTTATAAAGAAACCAAAGAAAAAGCAAGAGATTCTATGAAAGAAAGAAAGCCAGCAGCAATCACATGAAAGGTATCCCATCTCTTATTTCAGCCGTTGGACCAGTTTTAAATTTGCAACAATTGCACATTTTCTAGACTTTTTGCCTGAGTGAGAGCTACAGTACAGTATAGGAACGTTATATTCCAGCATAAAACCTTTTTTGGCACTCATGGAATTGGCTATCTTGGGCTGCTTTTTCTTACCATCTATATCACAAAGATACTATTATGACCTGACACGTGATTCAAGTTGGACATGTGGGTTCAATTTTTTGTAAAAGTAAGAAATATTAGTATAATACATTATTAAAAAAACTAAAATAGCATCCATATGGTTCAGGGTCATGGCAGCATGTCATAACGTGTCTGACTCGTGTCACACATGACACATTGTATATGACGAATTAGAGTGGCATAGCTTACCATGCTTAGTCCATGCATGGACAAGGATATTCTCAATCTCCAAATTTCTAAAAGGGAAAGAAAAGATATTGATATTAATTCTCTGTTTGGAAAGTGACTGTAGGGGGTCACCGGAGTGGTAAGTGTGGAATTCCCGCTTCCAAAACTGTTTGGAAGCCATGAAAAAGGAGAAAAGTAGGAACTGACATGACCTTTGCCGGTTCCAATTCCTCATCTCAGCTAGTTCCGATGGTCACACCGGTGAGGTGTGTGTGTGTGTCGGGCGGGCGCTCTGCTTGTCTGGTAGGAGCAGCTACTGCACATCACCTTGTGTTGGGACATTGCAAGTTCAAAACCCAATGGTATAGTTGTATAATTGGTAGGGGTCGGACTAACCCCAGCTTGCCTTTCAAAAAAAAGAAGTGGGAAATCCTTAATGGATTTTAAAAAGTGCTCCCAAACTACCCAAAGGATTTGTTAAATCCATGACCATTATTAGAACTACTTTTACATACCTAAAAGGCAGTTTCCAAACAGGGTATAAATATAGCTGGGTTTAGCATAACTTTTCATTTGTATAACTAGTGTTTGCAATCCTTTCTAATTTTTGGGAAAAGGTCACTCTTTTACAATAATTACATGGTAAAAAGTGGGTAAAGAAAAAGGCAGCTTCTTGGACAAACAGCTACATGACATTGCATTGCCAATGGGGGCTCCCCTTGTCTGGCAGGAGCAGTTAGTGCAAGTCACCTTGTTGGGATGTTGCAAGTTCGAATCCCAAATGGTATGATTGTATTACTGGTAGTTGTCTGCCTAACCCCAGTTTTCTCTGTCGAAAAAAGCTACATGACACTGCTTTGAGTTCAAACTACCATAATTTTTAAACCCTAGCCACAGTTGAATAACAAGGTACAGTTTATTGTTTAAGAAATACAAAATAAAAAAGTATAGTTGAGATGCACAAAGTTCAAGCCAAACACATTGTCTACCAAACTATGCCATTGGGACATGCCATTTTGAAGCCATGACCTAGGGGAGACAACAAGACACATGGAGATGCCACGTGTCCTATTATAACAATTAAAAAAAATATAATTGAGATGCACCAGCTCAAGCTCAACATGCTATCTACCAAGCTATGTCACAGGGACACGCCATTTTGGATAGTGTCAGAGAGGAAACAACAAGACACATGGAGATATGCTTCCTGTCATGTTATAACACATGTAGTTATTATTTTGTAATTTTCAATAACTTCTAATTATTTTTTAACTAAAAAATATATTTCTTATAGGTTAAAATGTCAAAAATATATTTTCATCATATGCAAAATTAAACAATCTGTGTCCTTGTATCCTATTTTGGAAAATATGCGACTCCTCATCTACTACTTGTATGGAGTCCCTGTTACGTGTCTGTGTCATTGTGACAGCTGCCAAGAGAACCTCAAAGACATTGGCAAAGCACAAGACTAAAAGCACTCAGCTCTCTTGAGCTCATGATCTAGATTCATATATGAGAAAAGATACAAAGCTACTTTTATTGGGGTTATGAGGTAATTTCCTTTTTCTTGGTGTGTCTTATTTTTACTGGCCCTAAAAGTGAGCCAGTAAATGTGAGTTTAATTTACTGGCTTTAAAAGTGCACAAGTAAATATGATTTTTTACTGGTACTAAAAATGTGCCAATAAAATAATAATTTTACTGGTGCTAAAGCTAGTGAAAATAAAATTTACTGACGCTAGCATCAGTAAAAGTTTTACCTGCACAATCTTTACGGACGAAACTATTGGTGCTTTGTGCGCATCTTTACTAGCGCACGACAGGCTTTTACTGGCACTATTTTAATGCGAGTAAAAGTGTAATTTCTTATAGTGTGTGCGTACGCACGCATGTGTGTAGGTGTTGGCATGCAAGGGTACTCATCAATGATTAATGTCCAATAGGTCCATCCTTTTCCTACAAAAGAAAGGGCATGATATTTTTCGGTTGGTGAATGAGCAAGCCATGGCACAAGGCATCTTATCTTGGCTTTAATCATATGTCGGGTATCCCAAAAGAATGATACCATCCACTCGTCTGAATGAGCATCCTTTCATCTTTATTGTATCTATATATACATGCACTACCCTACTTCTGAAGGACATAGGACCTCAATATCACTCTCAACCGGCTTCTCTTAGGAGCGTACTGCTTTTTCTCGAAGCATTTGTTAGCTTGGAGCAGGTAATCTGCATCCTGAGGTTTAAGGTCTTAAAGCTTAAACCCTAATCCTCAGGGATGCAGGTTACCTCCTCCTCTCTAATTCTAATTCACCCTTCTTATGATGGACCACAATGTGTAGATTAATGAAATGGAAACAAGGGAGTATTGACTATTATGTTTAGTTAGGAGTTAATTTCTTGCTTTCTTTTGTACTGATTATGCATTTTCATGTTTGCTCCTAACAGATGGCAAAGCAAAGAGCATGACCAACCTTATATTTCTTGCTATAAAATTGAGACTAATAATATAGGGGAGTACAGGTTTGGTTC
Source organism: Nuphar pumila (assembly GCF_984573655.1). NCBI lineage: Eukaryota > Viridiplantae > Streptophyta > Magnoliopsida > Nymphaeales > Nymphaeaceae > Nuphar > Nuphar pumila. Next base: position 2,318,579 of record NC_143258.1, on the reverse strand, counting down.
TATAACAAGTTTCTCACTCTAGGCAAAGTTGGTGGAGCAAAGGGTACAAGGTATATCAAGACATGAACACAGCTAGCCAAGTTTTTTAACGCTTAACACCTTAATTATACTAGTAAATTTATTGAAGTTAATGGACTTGTTGAGTGTCAAGTGAATCCAAGTACTTCCGGGATTGTCTTATATAAGATTTTATGTCAGCCTTCATAAATAGTATTGCTTTACTATTATCTAAAAGATCATATCACCCATGTAGACTTTGCATAGAATATGCTGAATACCATAGTCATAAATAGTGTTCTCGGTAAAATCTCATGATATTTTAAAAAAAAATGGTTTTTCTTGAGGATATTGGCGTCTGTCTCTCTCTCTTTTGCTTGATCTGGACATATATATATATATATATATATATATATATATATATATATATATATATATATATATATATATATATATATATATATAGAGAGAGAGAGAGAGAGAGAGAGAGAGAGATGAATACAAAAATAATGCGAAAAATCAGTTTTTTATCGCCATAACAATAGGTAAAATTGTGTTAAAACACAAATTTTGTATATAGAACTTTTTATTTCAAAATCTTGTGTTATAGCCAATGAAGATGTCAAGATTTTTATCACGATTTGTTTTCAAAATATCATCAGTGATGTTTGTCGGGATCGCTGAATACTCAATTAAACTCCATGACTGCAAACAAGAGTGCATGTTGCAAGCCAAGAATGGCTTTGTCGGTGCATGCAAACAGCCTTGTTCAATGAATCTTCTCACTGACTTTTGATCTTTGCAATATTATATAGTATTGCTCCAAGGTCCTATTCTCTTCATGGCTTGGGATCCCCACAACTTGGGCCTTCCTTGCTTTCACTCGTGTGGACCTCATCTCTAAACACCAACATCTCAGTTGGTCCAGAACGGAGGAAGATGAAGCTCCCAAGCATGTATGATATGCATGAGCCAAAATTTGCACCAACCACACAGTGCCAAGATGGTCCGTACACCTCGTCAAACCTCTGAAAAAATGGATAAGAAAGACTTTAGCTACCACCTACAGCTATTTAGATTTAGGGCTGCTAAACGAGCTGAATGATCTGAGCTAGGCCTGTTCAAGCTTAGGTCATTAAGGCTGAAACTGAGATTGAGCTGAGCATCAGCTTTTTGTCAGCCAATTCATAGCAAATATATCATGTTGGACGCATCTGTAGGGTTAGATTTGCAAAACAGTGTGGAAAATACCTAATTCAGAAAAATGTTCATATATATATGAACATTTTTCTGAATTAGGTATTTTCCACACTGTTTTGCAAATCTAACCCTACAGATGCGTCCAACATGATATATATATATATATATATATATATATATATTCACTAGAATATGAGAACTAAAAGTATGGGAGTTTCCAACAGTTTTTTGCAAATCCAACCATGTGGATGTGCTAGGAATCAACTATTGGATCATGTATTTACTGTAAAAAAATGTGATTTTTAAATGCTTGAGTATTTAGGAAGGTTATTAGCCATTGATTTTAAAGCCTTAAAAAAATCTCATTTATGCATCAAAATCGGATGATTCAAGAGCGGGTTCTTATAAAACCAAACATGTAGATCACATTCATATGATTAGATTCAAGAGAAAAAAAAACAAAAAATCCGTGAAAATCGTGGTTCACAGATTAGTTTTCATATTTTCACTTCTCATATTCTAGTGTACATATATATGGATCTGCCTTGTTTTCTTGTTATGCTCTGTTAGGCCGATTCAACAATCATAGTTTTTTTTGTATTTTTTTCTCACATCTAACACCATAGATGTGATCTACCAGTTTTTTTTAGTGAGAACCTACTTTTAGATTACCGGAATCTGACCTGTATACAGGTTTTTCTAGTAATCCAAAATCTGAAGGCATACATTTTCTCGGCTCATAAAAATACATTTTTTTTGTCGAAAAAACATAATCTAAGAGTCGATTCTCACTAATTCTCACTAAATCGAGCATGCTAAACACATCTAACTAATCAGATCTATCATAAAACACTTCAAACTATGGGGCCTAAAAGGGTAGAACGAGAAATGAGGACCTAATATGTTCAGTTCATTAAATTTGTTATTTTTCATACCCAGATGTGGTTGTATAGAGATGAAAAAAATTCAACAGCATATATTGCACTAAAACTTAATGAAATAAAAATCAAACTTTCTCATTAAATTTGTTTAATTCAAAGCATATTTTTTAGTAAATAAGCTATGGTAAATATATCTATAGGTTTGGATTAAGCAAGAAACACATCCAACCACACGTTTTAGAAGTGTTTAGGACCTTTGCTAATCACTCTTTCAGCTTTCAATTTCTCTGCCCAACACATCTTGACCTTGAACCCCAAACCTGACAGGTCAGGGGTTAAGGTGCAGCATATTATGAAAAAGAAGTTATTTTGGTCACACTTTTAAAAAGCCAAAATATCACAATATTTTCAAAGCATCATTGATATTATCTAAGTAGTGTGATTTTATCATGATATTTACCATTATTTTGGCTACTTGATGAAGCGTGGCACTTTTTTTACTTATTTTTATTCAAGTAGATTTTTATTGGTAATTGATGTATTTTTGCTGATAAAAAATGAAAATTTTCAATTTCTCACCACAATTTGGCTGCTGTATTGTACCATTTAAAATGTTGTCACTGAGGTGCATCCCAATGACCCATTGACAACCCCACCTGGAAACACAAAGTCTTATGACATATGATAGGATCCATCCAGTGTTATTAAAAATGTGCCTCAAGGCGCAAAAAACATGCCTCGCCTCAAGGCGAGGGGCTTTATGCCTTGAGGAACATGTACAAAGAGCAACAGTTTTGAGGCGTACGTCGCACACGCCTTGAGGTGCATACCTCGAGGTGAGGCACACCTAAATTTTTCAGTCAAATGAGGGTCAAAGCCCTCATTTGACAAAAAAATAGGGTTTTTTTACGCAGTTTTAACTAAGCTGCTAGTAAAAAGATCATTTACTACAAGGCAAGGGCAGATACAACAGAGAAAGAAAAGAAAGAATTTATACAAGGCAAGGACGACAACCCTAAACTTAAACAAATCGGATCTGATCCATAAGACACCGGGTCTCAAACATAAGCCCCAAAAAATTTTTCTTTCGGAGGAGCCCCCGGACCTCCTTACTGCAAGGGCAAAAACTCTGAATTAAGCTCCACAACTCATTAGTTGGACCTATATTAAAATGAGTGGGTCTAAACCTGAATCCGACTAAGTAATGTAGGTATCAGATCAAGATTCGGGTTTAACTAGATTTTTATAAGAAAAACTATACCCAAATCCAATAAAAATTGCATAAACTAAACCCAGTCCATACCTGACAAAATAATATTTTTAATTATTTTACATTGAAAATTTAAGAATATTAACCAAAACTCTGGTCAGACCTAGTTTGGTATAAAATTTTATAAACCATACCTAACCCATATAATAATCGGACCTCATGGGTCCAACCTGAATAATTAATTAGAATCCCTTCTTTGCAACCAAACCTTGGCCCTATAAGATCCAATATGTGTCAGGATCGAGTCATACCCAATCCATTGACACCCTTAGTAGCAGGTTCACCAATTTGCAGTCTAATAGACACTCAAAGCAACCACATTAATGAAATCATTGAGATTAGTTGCTTCGTTTCACGAAAAAATTAATATCACCATGTCAACTTGTTCAATGTATTCAATTTCATAGGAGCAATAATATCTTCTAGAATGTGACGTTAAACCCTTTTAGTGGCAAAATCAAGTCATGCAATTACATGCTGTCACAACCCTATATATGGAAATGAAAACATGCATTTTCTAATATATATATATATATATATATATATATATATATATATATAAACATTTGGTTGTTAATGCTAAAATGCATTTTCTAATTATGACATGATATTGTTAATGATAATATGCATTTTGTTGTTAATGTTAATTTTTTATTTAATGAATGCTCATGTTTTATTTCTTAGATACTTACATAGATCAAGTGGTTGCATTAATGTTATTTTTACTTTAATCTCATATTTTTCAGTATTTATTTGATATTTTTTTATTTCTTGTTGGTTGTTGCTTCATCAATAAATTTTTTTTTTATAATTTTAGATATTTTTTTTATAGTTTTTTTAAGTTAAAAAAAACTTTAAGGCTTACGCTTTACACCTTGAGGCTTACGCCTCGCCTCAGATTTTGGTGGAGCGCCTCGCTACGCCTCGATGCTTTTCACTACAAGAAAATTGCCAATTAGCGATGGATATTTGCGACAGATTTTTTCTGTCGCAAAGTTGCGACGGATTAATGAGAGAAACTAATCTATCGCTAAGATTTGTAATATTTACGAAACTAGCGACGAAAATATTTTTGTCGCTAATTAGCGACGGTAAATTTTTGTCGCAACACACTTGACGATTAGAGATTGATTTGGTGATGGACATTTTTCGTCGCTACATAGCGACGACGTTAGCGACAAAAATATTCCGTCGCTAACTGGTCATCTAAATTTATGATGGCGTTGCGACAGAATTCGACCGTCGCCAAATCCATCGTTAATTTTCGCGTAAATCCCTAATCATAGCCTTTTTTCCTCTTTCTTGTTTCGTCTCTCTCGCCCGCCCGACGCACTCCTCCGTCGCTCGACGCAATCCGTCTGCCGCCTGCCGCCCGTCACTCCCCGGTCCGTCGCCCTCCGGTCCGTCGCCCGGTGTCTCCCAGGTAATTCCCTTTTTAGTCACGGGCTCCTTTGATAGGTATATCATTTAACTAATTGGATGCTTGATTAGTTGAAATGCGCATTCTGAAAATTTCTAACATATTTTTTTACAGATGATGTTTCGCCTGTACATGACCCATCTACACCAGTTGATCATACAAGTCAGGAGCCAACACAGGATGCAGAGTCTTTTCAGTCTGGCACAAGAAGACTCATTCAAATAGTGTATATTGATAATCGACCGTAAGTATTTCGTTTTCACTTATTGCATATCTTATAAATATTGTATATTGATATTTACTATGTACCAATTCATGTGCAGCACGAGGTTTGAGCCACAAGAAGTAGTACGCGATATTAAGAATTCACTTCTTCAACATCTACCGGGACCGGTCGCTTAATAGAAAAAATATCCAAAAGAGGTGATAAACAGATTGTGGTCCTCATTCACGGTATACAATCATCAATCATAGTTAATGTGTTTCATATTTAATTTTTTGTTATAGTCATGTCTACTAACTTGCTGAAAATATATATAGGCTTCGAATCGCTTCGCAACTACGATGAAGGAACATGATGCAAGGAAGGTGTGACAGAAGGTGACTGACAATCGATTTGCAGACATGCTGCACAATATGAAGACTGCAACAAAAAAAATATCTGGCAGAATAGATGATCCACTACAGTGGAAGGGCCATTGCCCTATTACTATTAGAAGAGATTATTGGGAGGGAATGTGCGACAAGTGGGCGGGGGATGCATTTCGAAATTGCTTAGCAAAGGCTGCACAAAATCGAGCGAAAATGCCTGAAGCCCATCTACACACAGGTGAATCTAGGACTTTTGTGAGCCACCTGAAGAAAATGGTAACTCATCAATATATATATATATATATATATATATATATATATATATATATATATATATATATATATATATATATATATATATATATATATTGTCAATTTTATAAGTATTGTTGCAAACACGTTAACTAAATCTTTTATCATTTCACTTCGCATGAAGCAGAAAAAGGAGGCATTGTACCATACAAGGATGTGTTTGTTGAAACACATAAACGTAAAACCATGAGAGAGTTCGTATCAGAGAAAGCGAGAACGACAACGATATATATTTATTGTATTAATAATCATTGTAATATACAAGTTATCATAAACATTATAATTCTTAATTATTAATGCATACTGTAAACATTATTTTGTAGAAGACATATGAGTAACAGATGGTAAAGCGATATGACGATGACTCTACTCAGCATCCATCATTTGATCTTGCAGCATGAGTGACTGCAGCAGGTGAACCCAAAAAGGGTCGTGTGTTCGAGTTTGGAAGTAATATGAACACCTCATCAGTCGTTGCTTCCTCCAATCACGACTCACAGATTTCTCCCGTCGACATCAACTCCAAGCATCCTATTTTTTCTGGTGATGATGTACGTTAGATCGTTAATGGCACAATGCGTGACTACTTCCATTAAACAATTGCTGACGTTCTTCGAGATGAGTTCAAGAGTTTTTTGCATAATAGGGGAACTTCGATTACAAGTGCCTCTCAGGTATGAAAGTTTCATGTGATATATTATATGTCGTTAGATTTCATATAACTTTGATTGCCATAACTTAGGTGCATTGGATATAATTTATTTCAGTATATTTTGTTTATCAATACTAACCTTTTATATAATATTTCAGTATAATATTTTTACTGCCTTTGAACACATATGAGCATGATAGAATCACATATATAATTTTTTTATTGGCTTAGAACACATATGAGCATGATAGAATCACATATACAGTTTTTTTACTGCTTTTGAACACATATGAGCATGATAGAATCACAAAAACAGTTTTTTTACTGCCTTTAGAATACATATGAGTATGATTGAATCATATATAGAGTTTTTTAATTGTCTTAGAACATATATGACCATGGTAGAATCACATATACATTTTTTTGCCTACCCTAGAACACATATGAGCATGATAGAATCACATATACATTTTTTTGACTGCCTTAGAGCACATATGAGCATGATAAAATCACATATACAGTTTTTTGACTACCTTAGAACACATATGAGCATGATAGAATCACATATACAGTTTTTTTAACTATCTTAGAGCACATATGAGCATGATATAATCACATATACCATTTTTTGTCTGCCTTAGAACATATATGAGCATGATAGAATCATATATGCAGTTTTTTGACTGCCTTAGAGCACATATGAGCATGATAGAATCACATATAGAGTTTTTTTGCCTGCCTTAGAACACATATGAACATGATATAATCATATATACAATTTTTTGCCTGCCTTAGAACACATATGGGCATGATAGAATCATATATAAAGTTTTTTGACTGCCTTAGAGCACATATGAGCATGATAGAATCACATATAAAGTTTTTTTACTGCCTTAGAACACATATGAGCATGATATAATCACATATATAATTTTTTGCTTGCCTTAGAACACATATAAGTATGATAGAATCACATATAAAGTTCTTTTACTACCTTAGAACACATATGAGCATGATAGAATCACATATAAAGTTTTTTTGACTGCCTGAGAACACATATGAGCATGATATAATCACATATATAGTTTTTTGTCTGCCGTAGAACACATATAAGCATGATATAATCACATATACAATTTTTTTACTGCCTTAGAACACATATGAGGATGATAGAATCACATATAGAGTATAATTTATTTTAATATATTTTGTTTATCAGTATTGACCTTTCTTTTCTTGCGTAGGTTGCTGGCGATAATCAACGTAGTGGAGTTGAAGGGACAGATCAAGACAATGAACAAGAGGACACACAAAATCTTGGTGATGATTAGATTCATGTGTTGAATTTGTTCTACCTTCTTTTTGTTTCAAAAATGTAAATATTGAATTGTAAATAATTAGAACTTGCGAATTTTGAAGTGGATCGATTAATTGTTTTAGTTTCCTTTTATATGTATTTTGATGTGTACTTTGTTTTTTATTCAAAGAAAATATAAATTGTACAAGAAATATAAATTGTATCATGAGAAATTTTTTCTCGATATTTAATTTTCATTTTTTTCATTTTTTTTCTTATTTGCGATGGATTAGCGACGAATATATCTGTCGCTAATTATTATTAACATTGAATGTAGCGACGGATTAGCGACGACTATAAATCCATCGCAAAACCGAAGTCACCGTATAGTAACGACGACTTTGCGATGGATGTTGGCATTCGGTATTTCGTCGCAAATTAACGATGAAACGAGCGACAAATATATTCCGTCGCTACTTAGCGACGGAAGGGGCGACAGATATATTTTATCATTAATTAGCGTCGAAAAAATCGTGATGGAAGTTATCCGTCTCTAATCTGACGCTAATCCGTCGCTAAGCTGTTTAGCGATGGATTTAGGTCGTCGCTAATCCATAGATTTCTTGTGGTGTTTCACAACACTGGATCCATCGTAACCGTCCGACCTTGACCACATTCTCACCATGAATGTGAACTAATCCTAGCCATTCAGATGCATCAGTTCAACATCTAGGATCAAGTCAATCCTACTGTGTCATAGTAGGATAGGGTATGATCATTTTCCCCATAGGGACAGATAAGAACCTGTTTGATGCTTATCTGTCCCTATGTAGAGGAAAAAAGGATGCGAAGTATGGTAAGCCCTCGGAGTTCTACGCTGACAGGACATCGACCATAAGTACAGCAGGCTGAGCCAGCGCGACTAGGTCTCTGCGCATGGGGCGATTTCTCCGAGTAAAAAAAAAAGAACCTGTTTGATGCGCTGTGCGATTGATTGCAGGTCCAGGGCACCATGCAAATCAAGTGCCTCGTGAGCGAGATCGGTAGCAAACTCCTGCATTTCCTTGGGCATATCAGTTTCACGTATGGTTGCCTTGACTTCCAACATCTGCACCATCAAAACAACATCAAAATTAAAAATCATCACAAAGACCATTCCCTCCCTTTAAAGAGAGAGGAGACAGGCATTTCTATTAGAACCTGTTTTTCCTCCTCTACTCACCTTTAATGAAGAAAAATCCAGCAGGCCCTCAATTCCTTTTGAAGAGGAACAATCAGGTACTCAGTTTCTAACCAAAATCAGAAATGAAGGGAAAATTTCTCTCTTTTTTTCGATGAAGAGTGTTTTTATGAAAAGCTAAGGCATTTTGGTCAATACAAATTTTCTTGCATTAAAAAAAAAACGATTCTGATTTTATATGGTGCAACGAGTTCCTTTATCCTTATTGTGAGCCGTAGTTATTTAAAATATTGGGTGGTTAAGAATATTTGGGCAACTTCAAGAAATCATTGTCCAACCCCAGCTTGCTTATCCACAAAAAAAAAAACTTCAAGAAATCATTGACAATGCTTGCCTAAATCATATCTTGGACAACCATGACATAGTTTTCTGGTAGGGGTGTAACCAGGCCGGGTTCGGGCACTTCTCGTTTAACTCAGGCTTGTCGTGAGCTCAAGCTCGGCTCGGCTTGACATAGTAAATGAGCCAGCTCCGTTTGCGTTAAGTCTTGTCAGACCCATTTTTGAATTGGGTCTAAAAACTAGATACAAACACGACAAAATTTGATTCCGGTGTAGGTTCGGGTTTGAGTATGGCTAAAATTGAAGGCCCATATGAGTTAACGGATTCGAATACCAATTGGTTTGGGTCCAAACAGTTCAGGTCTTAAGTAGACCCACTTTTTAATCGAGTCTAACAAATAGACTCAAACCAGACCCAGTTTGATTCTGGTCCGGCTTCATGTTCAGATATTGCTCAAAATTCATGTGGACCCATATGGATTAATGAGTTTAGGTAAAAAATAAGTTGGTTACAAATTGGTCAGCTCTTAATTTAATTCATGTGCGATTTGGGTCTAAATATTTCTAAAATTGTAGACTTGTATGGGTAAATCAGTTCAAGCATAAATTAGGTCGAGTACAAATGGGTGGGTTTGTATTAACGCAAGTTCTATTAAAAATTCTAAAAGTTGTTATCATAAAATAAACCTATTGGATTAATGATGATTAATTATATTTCTATTAATGATCATTATATTTCTATTTCTCATAACATGAGGTTTGGGTTTGGGTTTGGGTCGGTTGGAGTACATATTGTATATGACAATTTAGGTCGTGTATGAATATGGGTCAGGTATGCAATGGTTTTGAGTATATACCATGTTCGGGTTCGGATCGGTTCAGGTATAAATTAGGTACGAAAACTGGGTTTGGTCTAATCGGTTTCAGGCTTACACACACGAGCTCACCTAAGGTGAGCTGAGCTGAACGCCCTATGTTTAGGCTCAACTCGTCTAAGCGGCATGAGCTGCTTGTGGCTTGGCTCGCCAGCTATACGAGCTTTACAAATGAGTTCGTGACATGCTGAGCCAATGTGAGTCACAAGCTGCATGGTTCGTTTACCACCCCTGCTGATTACACCTAAAACAAATTCGATTAGTTAAAGGAATCTGATTCTGTGTTAGCTTTTTAGATCCAACTTTGAATCTGAATCTGATTAGGTCCGATTCAGTAATGCCCAGATCTGAACTGAATCCGATCCATTTACAATCCCTAACTAGGGCAGCCAGCTTGCCAAATCTTAACCCACTCACCAAGGGTTTTAACAAGCTCATAAAGACATGTCCAAGACTAGGCCCATCCAATGGGTTACCGTAGCAGACTGGCCACCGACTTGACAAAATTAGGGTCTGGACCTACAAGGTAGGTCTGATTAACTAATTGGGTCAGACTCACCAGATCCATGCATAAGGAGGAGTCATGAGTGGGTTGGAAGTTTATAATCCGGACCCTAATCCAACATGAGTCAGCTTAAGATATTTAATGTTTACATGTAAAATATTAATATATATATATATATATATATATATATATATATATATATATATATATTACCATGTCTGTTTCTTGCTAAGGGTGACAACGGGTCAGGTTTGGTTCAGACCTAGGTGGTATCAGACTTAGACCAGATTTTCGAGTATGGTATTGGGTATGGACCTGGGTATAATCGGGTCTACTATAAGAGAAACCACACCCAAACCCGATAAAAACTACATGAACTAGACCCGGTAAAATAAAAAAAATTTAACATTTTTACATTGAAAATTTTTGGGTCTTAATCGAAACTCGGGTTGGGACCGAGTCTGGTATAAATTTTCAAAAACTATACTTGGGTCCATGTATTAATCAGACATTTGGGTCCAAAGAGAGGTCTTAATCGGGTCTTCTTATTTGTCACCATACTCGAACCCTATAGGGTTTGGTTTGGGTAAACCCGATGTAAGATCCATAAAATTTAAGGTATTTTAATCTCCCTAACTACATTCTCGATCTTGGAACTAGCCATCAAGTGTCTCATCTTAATGAGATATTTTATTGAGCCTTTAATAATGTATAAACTTTGATTTATTTACATGAAATGGTCTTAAATTCTTATGGTTATGCAATGAAATTCTGTTTCAAATATATTTTTCATTTCTATAACCCACCAGAATTGTTCGACTTTTCAAAACTCAATCTATTTACACTGTGTTATTTTAAAAAAAAAATAGGAATAAAATCCTATATTTTTAAGTTAAAATTTTTAGGGCATTAATTACACCCGACCCGATTTTTTGACATCCAAACATGGACCTAGCCTGATCCCACCTAACCAAGCTAGTCCATGCCTGACCTAGATGAGGCACATGTACCTCAAAGTGGATTTGGATCAAGACTTAGTGGATCTAGATATTCTCCAACCAACTGGAAGCCCATGCTAGCCATAGTTACGGGAAGCTCCAACCTAAGGGGGAAGCACCGTGCTTCCCACAAAAGAGAGAAGTAGAAACTCTCACTTTTCCCTCATTTCTCCCTCGTTACTTCCTGTTTTTTTGTGTTTTTCATGTTATTATTTAGTTTTTTCGCTTCTTCATTTCTCCCTTGTTTTACACACTTGTTTCTCCTCTTGTTTCTTTTTTTCTTTCTTTCTCGGTCTCACATGCTTTTAATCTCGCTTCCAAAATGAATCATGGTTCATGCTTCATACTACTTTTTAATACTCGCTTCTCCGCTTCACGCATCGCTTCTTGTATCCATTTCGCTTATGGGTAACTATTCTGTCGTAGAATAGTTTGATAACATGCATGTGGATCAGGATTTGGCCCATGTACTCCACACGTTTACACCTAAATTATTTAATAAAAAACAAAGATGCACCTAGTACATCAAACTTAGGTCATGCAAAGTGTGATCCACGTAAGGCCCGGTGTGTGTGTGTGTGTGTGAACAGGATGGACCTCTGCCAGAATTTAGTGGTCTAGGGCCAAATCCAGCTAAAAGGTGCATATACCAAGTTAAAACCCGGTCCAACCGGATTTTTTATAGGAAAAACAATAACCGAGTCAATAAGGATTTGGGTAAACCAGACATTGATCCAAACCTGGTAAAATGATATTTTTATGTTTTTTACATTAGAAAAATGCAGATCTTAATCAGAACTCGGGTTAGACCTGGGTTTGGTATGAAATTTCATGAAGCATACCTTGGTCCATATACTAACCATACCTCACAGGTCCGAGCTGGATAGTTAATTGGATAGTTTTCTTTGTTACCAAACCCTGACCCTATTGGATCTGGTATGAGTTGGGACTGAGTCATACCCAACCCATTGATACCTCTAATCGCAGTATGCATAACTGTCAAACAATGGTGCTATACAACTCCCTCAACGTTTCATTTGCGTCTAATGTCTAGAGGGCCATGGATGAGCATGAATCAATCTTTTTTTTTTGAATTTATAACTCGAAGAAACCGCACCCAACACGAAGACCTGGTCGTGCTGGCTCAACCTGCCACACCAACGGTCGTCGTGCCGGTAGCATAAAACTCAAGGCTAGGACCCCCGCTGCACCCGAGCATGACTCAATCTTGATAAGGAAAAAACTAAGGCCCACCCAAAACTTGGTTGAAAACAATGCGACAAATATCGCGAGATTTATGAAAATCTCGCGATAATATCATGAAAAATTGCCTAAAAGTTTTAAACAGCAATTTCTCATGAGATTTCCAAAATATCGCGAGAATTATGAAAAAACATAAATACCGCGATTTAAATGCAATATTTATGAAATTTATCGCGATTTAAAAGCCGGTTACGACAGATGTTTACGAGACAAGTAATAGATACAGAGCCATTTCTCATGCATCGGATCGATGTTGGTTGCGCTTGGTGGTGCCCGAAGAAAACCCCAAATGCGATGGTGATAAGGTCACGGTGAACCACAAACCCCCAAAACAGTGACAAGCATAGGCGGAGCGGGGAGGGGGAGGGGTAGCCCAGTCCTGCCTCCCGAAACAGTTATTTTTTTTTTTGTAAAAGCCCAGTCCTAGCCCAGCCCTGATTCCATATGAAATAGATTTTTATCCATTTTTTTAACCCAGCCCTGACTGCAGCAAATAGTTTGATTTGTAAATACATTTTTATTAATAATTGTAGCCATTTTTTATTTTATCTCAAAAAATATATATTTTCGGGGGCGCTGCCCCCGAACCCCGACTATCAAACCAGTTTTTTTTTCTACACCCCTGTTTGCCCCCCCCCCCCCCCCCCCCACACACACACACACACACACACATGAATCCTAGCTCCGCCACTGGTGACAAGACCATCAGAGGAAGAAACTGGTGAACCGCTTTCAGGAACTTTTGAAGTTCGACAAACCATTAGTCACGAGGAAGGATGAAGAGCAGTCCAGCCATGGGAGGTCATCTGTGCATGGGGACATTGAGAAGGAGCAGGCCGCAGTGGAAGGGATGACTTTGGACTCGCTAGAGGTGATGCAGGCTAGAGCAGGAAAGAATGAAGAAGGCGTAGCTGGAAGCGCAACATGAGGGTGACCACTCACTGCCAACATTAGCCTTAAAACGCGAGATTTATGAAATTTTTATTTTTTAAAATTTATTTTTTTATTGCCGAGAATTTGCCGAAAAAAAATGTGAGATTTATGATTTTTTTTCAATTTCATACGAGTTTTTGGAAAACGAGAAATTGACTATAAAAACGTTTGTCACTATGGTTGAAAAACAGGTTTGGGGTATTAAATCTGGTTTTTGCATGAAAACCTGGTTTGGTGCATGTTTAAATAACATAAAATCTGGTTTCTATGAAAACCAGGTTTTCTAAAACCTAATCTAAACTAGGTTTTGAAAAAACTGGTCCTACCCAGTTTTTTCACAAGAGAGTAACCTGGTTTATCAAGTTACTCCTGTAACCCCCCTGTCATCCCCACTTCTCTCCTTTCCACTTTCCAATCGACCTTAGGCCGGCCTGGCATGGGCGTTACCTTCCTGGCCATTTTTGTAGCGCCAGTATCAGGTGCCATCACATGGCACACTTTGAGTTTGCCTCTGCACCTGGATGCCCTCCATCTTTGACTGACAGTTGTAGGGCCAAAAGAATATAAGAGTGCAGCCAGGTGTAGAGGCACACTCAAAGTGTGCCGTATGATGGCACCTGATCCTAACTCATTTTTTCTAGCTGGTTACAGGCTGATTTTTTTTAGCAACGATTCCGAAAAATGGTTGCGCTAGCACCGGCTGGAACGGCGGTGCTAGTAGATGATATCTTGACCATTGTTGGCCAGTAGATGGCCAAAAATTGCACAAACAAATTTTTTCTTTTTTATCCATTTTATTTTAGATGATGCTGGCTATTTTACCGTTATCTACCAGCTAGAAAAATGGTCTGGCTGGCATCGGTTGGCATGGCTGGTGCGAGCCTAGTTATTTTTCGATGGGTGTGTGGTCGAATAAAGGCAAAGATTGCTTTTTTTTTTATTTTCTGTTGAATTTTTTTAAAAAAAACACACACACAAAAACCTAAAAAAACAGGTTTTTGGTCAGCTAAACGCATGAAACCAAGGTTTTTTGTTTAGAGCCAAAACCAAGTTTTTGAAAAAAACTTTTTCTCAAAAAGAAAATTCTAAAAAAAAAAAAGTTTTTAAAAAACTTAGTTTTGCCCCCAATCATCCAAACGTGTCCTAAAGCTTATCCCCAAAAAATATGCATCACAACTTGTAGAAGTTTGTAATTTATTTTTTGAAAGGCAAGCTGTGACCCCTACCAGTTATACAACTATACCATTGGGTTTTGAACCTGCAACATCCCACTACAAAGGTGATATGCACTAATTGCTCCTACCAGACAAGGTCGGAGCCTCGGTTTATTTATAAAAGTTTTTAATCGTAATAAGAGTTTATCTAATTTTAAAGTAATTATAATAAAAAACTATTTTTTTTTATATACCGCCCCCAGGATCAGAGACCTTAGCTAGAATCTTTTTGTTTTAAAGAAAAACAAAATGTCAAACACATTATTCAAATGGGAACGTATGATTCGATTTCTAAAAATTGAAAGTGACTTTTACATTAATCTAAAACGATAACCACGTATTTAAAAATTTTGTTTCTTTTAGAAGTATCTTTTGCTAAACGTTAATACAACTAGTTTATAGTTAAATAAACCTTTCTTCAATCCATTAGATAGCACTGAGAAGGGAATAAAAATTGTGATAATAACAATTGTTTAATCATCTATGCTCAATGGGGTTTACCCCACCGAATCGGATTAAATGGATCTGGATTTTGTCCGATATCCAATTCATATCTGAAATATTGGTGGGGATTTTAATTTAGGGCTGCAAACGGTTCGGTTCGACATGTTATTTCTAGATATAGACATGTTATTTCTAGATATAGATCCTTTAATTAAAATCAGAATGTACATTTGGATCGGATTTAGATCCATGTTCAATCGGATTACTTTCAGATTCGTGTTGGATTTGGATCAGTATTTGAAGTCGGATATGGAGTTGATACTAATCAAAATCTGACCCAATTGCATTTTTTACATGTAAATAGCTTGTTTTGTTTTTATTTTTTCAGGACTCAGTATTACCACATGCAATTTGGATTCTGATTCAACCTTACCTCCTTAGATCTGATTTGGATCCAGAAAGGTCCGGATCCAATCTGACCCGTTTGCACCCCTAGAGTTTATACACTTTTCCCTTTTATTTCCCGGGAATCTAAAGAGAAGTGGCAGAAGAGAAATAATATGAGAAAACGGTGGCAGTTTTGAAGAACTACACCGTGTATAAGAGTCGTGGATTCGAAGTCAGAGACGTTGGTCTCCCTCGTGGTTCCTTTCTTCTCCATTAGATTCCCCTTCCCTTCTTCTTTCCTTCGTCAATTCCTCCTTTCTCCCCTTTCCCTTCCTCTGCAAGAAAGAAGGAGGAGGAGGAGGAGGAGGAGGAGGAAGGTTTCACAGGGAGGGAGAGAGCCCCTAGAATTTCGAGGAATCTCTCAGGGAAGAATCTTTTGACGCGTCGGAGATGATCGGGGCGTCCATGACGGTGCGGGAAGAGAGGATCGACCCCGTTGAGCTGGACGAGATCATCTTTCGCCTCCTGGAGGTCCGATTTTCGTCGAGGGCCAGAAGACAGGTCCGTCTGAAGGAATCTCAAATCCGGAAGCTCTGCTACACCTCGCGGGAGATCTTCCTTGAGCAGTCGAATCTCTTGGAGCTCAATGCCCCGATCAAGGTTTGCGGTACGCAGATTTCTGGTCCTTTCCCTTATTGAATTCTTTCTTCGGTTTTGGTCTTTTTGGATCAAGTTGAGATTATGAGTTAATTTCTCCCTTCTTTGTTTTTCAGAGTTTTTGTTGGGATATTTTATGTTAATTACACACCTTGTTGCTATTACGCACTTATTCTGGTCCTTTCCCTTATTGAATTCTTTCTTCGGTTTTGGTCTTTTTGGATCAAGTTGAGATTATGAGTTAATTTCTCCCTTCTTTGTTTTTCAGAGTTTTTGTTGGGATATTTTATGTTAATTACACACCTTGTTGCTATTACGCACTTATCCTGATTTTATCGAATATTTGATAATTGCTTTCAATTTGGGGGAATCAAAAGAAAATTGAGTGCTATTTTGAAGATTAGCGCTGTTTAAGTACTATTTAGAGTATTAGCGTAGATTTTTAAGTTTTATTTAAGTATATGTCCTCTACATGAGGAGCAACATGAGAAAAAGTAGTCTGATTGTGTGTGCGTGCGCACGCGTGCCTGTGTAGACAAAATTTAGTCATTTATGCTTACCTTGATCATAAAACCAACTTCGTTTTGGATATAATCATGCACGTACAAGTGCAACAATTTTGAATTTATGACGCCCTATGAATAAAAATATCCAAAGTATTGCTGATATTTATTGTGGTATTCTCAAAAGCCAGTATTTTATTTGAAAATTGCATTATTTTCAAAGTATCGCCTATTTTAAAAATATTATTTCATACTTTTTTTTAATATTCTTAATGTTTTTCATATTTGTATCTATATCTTTGGATATATTTTCATATATTTATATTTTTTATGTATACCAATATTTCATGAGAAAAGCTAGATCTCCAGCTTTTTCCTCGGTTGATATTTTCACAAGAACGAGATTGATGACTGAATAAACAAGGCAAACATCATAATGTTATGATCTGGCTGATGTGAAATTGCTGATCCTGACGTTAATAAAGCAACGAACACATGAGCGGTATGGGTTGTAGGCCACAGGCCAAAGTAGAGAGCCAGGTAACTGCAAGCTATACAGGACAAATGGTTATTATATGCAAGTTATGAGTCATTTTTATGTAGATTTTGTGTTATAGTAGCAAGACTCAACCATCACATGGTCTACTCCAGGCGTAGCTGGCCTGTAATGTATATCCATCAAATCCAAGTTATGTTTAATAGCTATACGTAATATATGACAGTACTAGATATCTAATGGTTTAAATCTTCGCTACAAGCATCTTCTCCATAACATGGGAGACACAGAAGTGTGCGCGGAACACATGGTAGAAAACTAAGATAAATAAAGTAATGGATTAGACCATGTCAGCAGGTCATGTTTATTGGACTTGTGGAAGTTGTCTGCTTTGCACCTGTCCCTCAGAAGTATCTAGACTATAATTTAAAATTTGAGGATTCAATTTAATGAGGTTTAATCATGTGTCCCTCTAGAAGCCACAATCCATTGTTCATGTGTAGAATTGTTTTATCTGTGAGAATGTCCCATATAGTTTTGTCATTATGTTGCCTGTAGTGTAACAGTTATATATCACTATATAGTCAATATTGATAAATATTCTCTGCATTCTGGAGTAAGTTTGGTCCCTTCTTTTGAGTTCTGCCCAGACCACATCCGCTTTAGGAATATTGTGAGCTCTGCAGTGATGTTGTTTCTACTGGATAAGGCCTGGAAAAATGATTCTATCATTTAACCATGCCGTCAAGCCAACAGTGCTCTGAATGGCTGACTAGCTTTTGGCATGAATAGAATGGTATCGGCAGCCTTGTTGGCAATAAACTTCTTATCCTAATTTCAAAGTACTTGAGCTGCACTGAAGCTGCTCATCTTGCATAATGGCAGACCAGCCCAACTGTATCTTGATTAAATGTGGAAAAGGGGCATCAAGTCTGTTTGTGAACTTCAGAATTGCCATTATGTTGTGGTAGAATATCAAGTGGAAAGGAGTAGGAATGAGTATTCATCAACCTCTCAAAGAAATAGTAACAGGAAATATTAACCTGCAACCGTGCATCTGACCCTCTTTTGTCTTTATATGGGAAGAATTGAGACTTAAAGATTGCTTTTACACACATGCACAGTAAGCCATATCCATGCTAACACACACACACTGTGGTGTGGGCTCTACTAGTGCTACAAATGAGCCAGGTTGGATGTGGGTTGAGTTCTAGCAGTTATGACTCATTAACCTAACATGCCAAAAAGTTAGGTCTTAGGCTGGTTTCACCTGGATTTGACTCAAAATGAACCAGTCTAAGACTGTCTGTTGAACCTGGACCAAATTGCACTGGACCTTTAGCCAAACCTTGGCTTGGGTATTAGCATAGATTTTAAGCACTATCTGGAGTATTAGCATAGATTTTTAGGTTTTATTTAAGTTTATGCTCTCTACACGAGGAGCAAGATGAGAACAAGTAGTCTGATTTTGTGTATGTGCATGTGTGTGTTTGTGCATGTGCGTGCCTGTGTAGACAAGATTTAGTCCTTTATGCTTACCTTGATTATAAAACAAACTTCATTTTGGATAGAATTATGCATGTACAAGTGCAACAATTTTGAAGTTATGATGCCCTGTGAATAAAATATCCAATTTTTTGCTGATATTTATTATGATATTTTCTTTAAAAAATGCATTATTTTCAAAGTATCACCTATTTTGAAAATATTATTCACAAATTTTTTGAATATTTTTAATGTTATTCATATTTGTATCTATATTTTTGTATATATTTTGCATATATTTATATTTTTATGTATACCAATATTTCCTAAGAAAAGCTAGATCTCGAGCTTTTTCATCGGTCAATATTTTCACAAGAATAAGATTTATGACTGAATAAACAAGGTAAACATCATAACGTTATGAACTGGCTGATGTGAAGTTGCTGATTCTGACGTTAATAAAGGGATAAGCACATGAGCAAAGGTCACAGGCCAAAGTAGAGATCCGGGTAACTGCAAGCTATACAGGGCAAATGGTTATTATATGCAAGTTATCATTTTACATAGATTTTGTGTTATAGTAACAAGACTCGACCATGATGGACTATTCCTGGCGTAGCCGGCCTCTAATGTATATCTATCAAATCCGAGTTATGTTTAACAGCTATATGTAATACATGATAATACTGGATATCTAATGGTTTAAATCTTCACTACAATCATCTTGTCCATAGCATGGGAGACACAGAAGTGTGCACGAACAAATGGTTAGGAAACTATGAGAAATAAAGTAATGGATTAGACCATGTCAGCAGGTCATGTTTATTCGACTTGTGGAAGTTTTCTGCTTTGCACCTGTGCCTCAGAAGTATCTAGACATTATAATTTAAAATTGAGCATTAAATTTATTAAGGTTTAATCATGTGTCCCTCTAGAAGCCACAATCCTTTTTTCATGTGTAGAATTGTTTTATCTGTGTGGGGGTCCCATATAGTTTTATGTCATTATGTTGTCTGCATTGGCAAAGTAAACATTGTTTTTTGAAAGACAAGCTGGGGTTAGGCAGACCCCTACCAGTTATACAGCGATACCATTGGGATTTGAACTTGCAACATCCCAACATAAGGTGATATGCACTAGCTGCTCCCACCAGAAATGCTTTATTCATGAAGCAACGACCATATAAAATAGGATATATAAAATAGATACCGAAAAATATGAGAATAACATGTAAAACAGTAAAAGTAACATTAACACAACTTGATCTAAGTATCTAACAAATAAAATGTGAGCATTCAATGAAAAATAAAGTAGCAAAATCACTAATAACTAAATTTCTCAACATCATGTCATCATCATATAATGCATATTAGCATTAACAACCAAAAGTTAATTTATTTGTCCAAGAGTCTCCAAAATAAGAGTGTTACAACATTCACAAGTGCAAATGAAGGACAAAAAAACAAATGCAATTTTTATATGAAAATCTACAAACCTACACATGAACAATCTTTGTATGAAAATCTACAATCCTACTCATAAACAGTCAATTACATGTGCATCCACCTATCAAAAAATTATTTTTAAATAATGAGACAAACTAACTTTCATAATTTGATATATACAATCTTTACAAAAACCAACACATACAGAGTCAATTACATGTACATACATAATCACATGCAATCTTCATATAGACAAACTTACTCAGTCAATTAATTGTGCTGGTATGCCTGCAGTAGCTAGTATTGAGCAAATCTCAATGTCCGTTATGTTTATTCTTTCAAACCACAAAAGATAAAAGCCATCTAAAAATCAACAATGGATGTTGCATATAATTCAAGAAAAATAAAGCAATTTAAACATCCTCCCTTGCATGCTTGGATAAAGGAGATACAATAGCTATAAATGGAGAACATTTCGTAAGTCACTAACAAGTAACTGGATCAGTTGGAGGACACAATTTGCCAATGAATAACCCTGGATAGGCCCTTTAGAAACCAAAAATATAGTTTTTTTTTATTCAATTTAATTTTTAGCACTCAAGCAGTCTGCCTGGAACCTGACAAGAGGTGAAACAAATTATGAAAAACTTCACTAAATAATACCACTTGTGACTTGAGTTCTCTTGCAACAGAAACATCGAAGTAACACTAAGAGGAAACAAGACTTAATGATCGGGGAAGCTACCTAAGCATTCTCAGGTTCCAAGCAATGAAAAATACATTCTAAGTTATTCAATCAGATTGCTACTACCTACAGTGGACATTCACAAATCACCAATAGCACTAAATGAACCATCAAGCTAGAAAACAAATGACATCAGGCAGGAAATCAATAGGAGGAGGAGGAGGAGGGATGTGAAGAAGGTGTATATGGCTGTGGATGTTAATTACCTGCTACACACATGAACTGAGTAAATGTTTTTTCCTATCTTCAGTGTTTAATTGTCATTACATTTTTCAAAACTTATCAGAGTTCAAAACTTAGAATTTAAAACAAGGTGCATGTGACCGTATGATTATACTTTTCAAAAATTATCAGGGTTCTAAAACTTAGAATTTGAGAAAATGTGTAGGCTGTGGATGTTAATTACCTGCCATTAGAGAGACTAGCTGGTCTATTGCTTTGTCGAGTTTCATCTTAAGCTCATGCCAACTTGATTTTGTTTTAAAGTATGTATCGAAGTCTATTTTTGAACCATTTCAAAGTTCTCTGTGCCTTCAATTTATGGTCTTTTCAAACCTGCTATTCACTGATATGGTCTTCATGGAACGTGGTGTCCATGTTCACTGAATGTGTGACCTTACTTCTCACCTGGTGCATTCTCTAGCTGTATCATTTGGAGAACTTAGCTAGTTGTTCCAGCCTGCTTTAAATAAATATATTTTCATGATATTGTGTGAGTGGCATGCATCAATTTTTTCCCTCAACTTGAATGATTAATAATTTTAAATGGTATTTTGTGTCGTTCATCTTTCATCATGGGTTTGAAAATGAGAAAAAACCTAATCCTTCTAATAGTAGTGCGTGACTGATATCAAATAAATATACTGAATCATATTAGAATATACAGCTACTTGAATGCCTCCATGAACATAGGAAAGGGGTACCTGAGCTTTGGTCGAACTGATCTGTAACAGATCGAAGCGACCGTTGGTCAAGCTGATCTGCAATGGGGTCAAGGCAACCAAGAGGGCATGTACCCCATCCGTATTCCAGAAAAAGGCAAGACTCACATACCAGTACCATTGCCTCTTACCTCTCCTCTGACTCCTGTAAGTTAATTTGGTTGTCTGACATGTTTAACAGTCCTGCCTGTGGAACAGGTCCCACAGTTCCCAGTAGTAGCAATGAATAGTTTCATCTGTAATTTTTTCACTTTCAAATTTTGTTAAAAAAATGAAATATATTTTTGATCTTGAATATTCTCTTTCCTCTAATCAACTTCATTCAAGCCAGTGTTAATGTTGTGGCAAGACTTAAGAAAGTTTCTCATCTGATACAGATTTATGATCCCTGTTTTTTTTGTTGGATGTGAAAGATGCTAGCAGTCCAGCCTGACACCTTTTAGTTCTCATCCTTTTACCTTTTCAAAAGCAGTATATCCTATGTGAATTATTAGGATCCATAGCCATTTGAACTTGGCAGTTTTTTGACTTTTGATCAATTTTTAATTCACAAATATAGTTTTCAGTAGACTGTGAAAAGAAAAGTAATAAAAAGGATTCCTGTAGATAGGTAAAAATATGGTCAGGTAATTGTATCATGATTTATTTGATGTTTGAACTAGGCCCAATTTTGAAATTCATGCATACGTTCTTCTGGCAGTAAGAATTCAAAGCCAATTTCTGCATTCACCTTTTAAATGAGGAAACAAATATCTTCATTTTCAATGTCTAAGCTGGAAGTAGGTTTCCTGGCCATTGGTGACTTTCGTAGTGCACATTTCATTGCACGCCTATATTTTTTAAGATTGTAACTGCACATTATGTAGAACACCATACTTAACAGTTTCTTCCCTATGAAAAAGACATTGGTGGGTAGTTGTTAGACCTTACAGAAAGGAGGCACACACTGAGAGTTGTTGTATTGGTGATTTTTGAAGAATATAGTTCTTTTCAAGGGATAAACCCTTTGTTTCTGAATGAAGCTTGCAGTTTCTTAGGCTGCTGCTTTATATTTGTACAAAGTTGTGGTTTCTGACTTTATGCCTTTTTTTGTCTTCAGATGACATGTGGCTATTTTTTTTCTTTGATTTTTCAGATGACACGTGGTGAATAAATCACACAATTGTTAAGGATTTCTAAACATCGGGATTTTGTTCACCAAGATAGGCACCTATTGGTCAAGGTTGGATAGTTGGTGTTTGGCAAAGTGCTAAAGAAACATGCTTTTTGAAAATGTTATGATGTCAATTTCCTTTCTAGAGAATTATTCTCTAAGGGATCAATAATGAGCTTAAATGTTAAAGCGGTAGTAGGGTATGGAAGACTGCTATGTCATGACCTGTTGTATGTAGGCAGTTAAATTAGAGATACTAATATAACTTTGTCTTTTATGAATTTACTAGTGGAAATGACATACTTGTATATGATGCCTATTCATGATTTTGCTTGAAGGAAAAACATGTGAACGACTTGCTTTTCAATATATTGGAAAAACATTTTATCTATTTTCATTAACTAATCCATTAAAAAATGTTATGACCCTTCACAAGTTAAGCTCTTGTTTTCATCTGTAAGAAATAAATCAAATTTTGCTGAAAAATAAAAAATTGTTCCTTTTGTCATCCGTTTTGCTCTAACATTTGGATGTGTTGCATTTTCTGTAATATTTCAGGTGACATTCACGGGCAATACTCTGATCTTTTGAGGCTTTTTGAATGTGGAGGGTATCCCCCTCAAACAAAATATCTATTTTTGGGTGACTATGTTGATCGAGGCAAGCAGAGTCTTGAGACTATTTGCCTTCTCCTTGCCTACAAAATTAAGTATCCAGAAAGTTTCTATCTTTTAAGAGGAAACCATGAGGCTGCTTCGATCAATCGCATCTATGGATTTTATGACGAATGCAAACATAGATTCAATGTTCGTCTCTGGAAAGCTTTCAACGACTGCTTTAATTGCCTCCCAGTGGCAGCACTCATTGATGACAAGATATTATGCATGCATGGTGGACTTTCACCTGATCTGAGAAACTTGGATCAATTAAAAAATTTAAGTCGCCCAACAGATGTTCCGGATTCTGGTTTGCTATGTGATTTGCTTTGGTCTGATCCTGATGGACATGTACAAGGGTGGGGGATGAATGACAGAGGAGTTTCTTACACCTTTGGTCCTGATCAGGTTTCTGAGTTTCTGTCAAACCTTGGTCTCGAGCTTATCTGTCGTGCTCATCAGGTTTTGATCTCTGCTATTATGTGCAAATTTTCAATATCATTATTATTTTTATATGGTGAGGAAGTTTTACTTTCGCAGGTTGTGGAGGATGGTTATGAATTTTTTGCAGATAGGCAACTTGTAACAATATTTTCAGCACCTAATTATTCTAGTGAGTTTGATAATGCTGGTGCAATGTTGAGCGTCGATGAAAGTCTAGTTTGCTCTTTCCAAATACTAAATCCTCAAGAGACTAGACAGAGAGCATGAATGGCAACAAGAATAAGAGATTTCACTGTGGAAATCTGTGTGGTAATCATGTTTATTTAAATGTATTCATTCAGTTCCACTATATTGTGGCTTGGACCATGTTCAGTAATCTGCTTGAAGTTTAGCTACTTGCCTTTTTGATAAATGTTTGTCAGAGTGTAGCTTCACAATCAAAGGAAAATCTTTGATGTTTCATTTTACTTGGTTGATTAACTGGTGAGATAGCTGAACTAGTTTTGAGACAAAAGCTAAGTTTGAAACTTCCTAATGATTGTTTTGGTATTTTATTAACCATGGGGATTACTCTGTATCTTTTTGTTGTGTAATACTGGAGCTTCTATAACATGGAATTTGCCTGAAATTGGCTAACATGATAATTCTTCCTATGCTAAGTTACTTCAGAAATCCTTTCTAATAGCTGTTATTGGTGTTAGTTGTTGCCTACAGTGAAGAAACTTATGGTTTTGATTGACTGTGATGGTTACCAACTCCTTTGTTATTATGTTATTATAGGAAAATATTTATAGTTCATTAGTCTACTCATCTTTGCTGTGATAAGTCATTCTGTTGTCCCTTCTCTTTTATGCTTATTTGGTTTTTTCTGCTAACACGACATGTTGGTGTTAGTATCTGCCGTTATAATTAAAAAAAAAAAGTAGAGTATTTGGATGAGTTCCAATATCTTGATTTCCCTACTATTGGCTCTTTTTTTCTTCATCTATTGATCTCTACACTTGAAAATGATTCTTGCTTTGGACCATCCCAGTTTTCTTTTTTTCTCTTTGTTCCCCAAGTTAATCCAAACCTAAGTTTAGCTTAGGAGATTGAGTCATCATATTTATCTCTTGTGCAGGTTTAATGAGAGGTATTCTGTTGCAGATGTCACTGCTTCCTGGTAGCCCATAACAGAATGCTTTTATTGATCCACTCGATCCTGGAAAGAAAGGGTATCTCTGTACATGATCTGGTATTGTTAAAGAAATATTTGTGCAATATGCGAAGGTATTCTTGGCATGTTAGGAAAAAAGGACAAAAAAGAATGTGCAGTAGGGTACAAATGCTTAAAAAGGCTCTAGTAGATTCTGATGTTATCAGTCTTCTTTTCTTTCATTTTGACATCCTTTTTTTCTCTATTTCCCTTCCTTGAGTTTCTCTTTGATTGTGTTTGCAATCAATGAAACCTCATATCTACTGCATAAAGATTCTGCCTTTGAGCTTCTGAATAAAATAGATAGTTCTACTTTGTATCTGTGACTTTACGCTTGGAAGTAGTGTTTGATGTCAAATATGAAGTGGCCTGGCCTTTGATTGTAACAATTTTTTATCATATATCATGGATTTTAAAGTAAGATTAATACAATAAAAAAATATTTTAGCGCTGAGTTTATCCATCCATTGTTCTAAACCCTGTATAGTTGGATCATCCTTGGTTCATGTCTGATCATTCAGGTCTCATGTTAGAATAAAATGTGGAAGGAAAATCTTTTTTTGTATTTTTAAGAATCGTTTCCCTTGACCAACCTGGGTCAGGTTGGATCTTATTAGGCTCGGATTATTAGATTGCATTTTTTGTTAATTTGTTCAATCAACTCATGGACACAAGTTTGATTGGATACACTGAAATCTGATGTCCATTGCACTATTTCAAAAAAAGCATTTAGTTGGAGGTAATTGTAACAGAAAATGGATGTATAGCAACTAGAGCTGGGAAACAGGCTGAGCTGCTTGTTGCTCGGCTCATGTTCAGCTCATAAAGAGCTCGTTTGAACTTGTAAAATAGGCTTGGCAAGCTGAATGTGAACAATATTTGTGTGGCTCGCCTTGGCTTATTGAGTGGTAATTGGTGACAAATATATTCTTGATATATTTTACATAGATGTTATATCTTGCAAGGTACTTGGTCCAATCACTAGATATGTTTTCCTCTCTCTCCCTCTCCAAACCCGTGTACTTATTTCTTTTTTTTTTTTACTCTCTTGTTCACTTCTTCTATGCTACAAAATTTCAAAATGTCTCCTCGAGCCAAACACTTTCAAGCTCAGTTTACTTTTGGACGCATAAAATAAATGAAAAATGATTTGACAAAAATGATGCATTTTCTGAAAAAACTTTATAATGTTTTAATATCTGCTCGATGTTCAAAACCACATGATTGTCGTTAAAAGGAACATTTTAACCTTCGCACAGCAGACCTCTTGAGGTTCACGCGATGTATCAATATATGCTTTCTGGGTATCGCACCCCCTCACTTATCTCACTTAAAGGTAGATTCACAAGATTTTTTGTTTGCGGACTTCATGAAGTTTGCATAACTATATTTGTGAACCTCACGAAATTCGCATAACTATCTTGCAGGGTACTTGGTCCAATGACTAGATATGTTTTCCTCTCTCTCTCTCTCTCTCTCTCTCTCTCTCTCTCTCTCTCTCTCTCTCTCTCCAAACCTGTCTACTTATTTCTTTTTTTTTTACTCTCTTTTATTCACTTCCTCTATGCTACAAAATTTCAAGCCTAGACATTCTGCCCAAACACTTGCAAGCCCATATTACTTTTGGACACATAAAATAAAAGCTCTGTATTTCGACAAACCATTAAGTCATCTCATAGTGGGCAGACCAATTCACAATTTTATGAATAAATATTTTCAGCTTTTGCAATTACGTTGCCTCCTTGGTTTGAGGGGACGGTAACAGCTTCGTGAATGAAAACAATTCACAGGATTATTGCATAATCATCTACAGAATTATATTCACATTTTTATTATTATACCAAATGAGCATATGCCTTCAATGACAATGACTTCAAGAAGATGCGATTAGGGATTTAAACAGGTCGAATTCAGTTCGGATGTAGGTTTTACCAGATCTGGCTAATTGGCCATGCCCTTATGGGAATGTGATTCAGATTCGAACTTGAACATATAATACCAGAATCTAAACCAAAGTCAGCTTAAATAAGCAGCCTTGGGTCAGATCTGCAGTTACATTTATTAAGAATATCATTTCCACATGTGAGTAGAGGGTAGCTGCCAACTCCGTTTCGTGCCTACCACAGCCTATCATGAGCGAACGTGGTTTCTGGGTTGTTTTTTTGCAAATCTGACCCTGCAGACATCATTCAGCATGGTTGATTGCTTGGAAATGACACTTGGATCATGTAACTTGATTTTTTAAGCCTTGAATATATATATATATATATATATATATTAACTGTCATTTTTTTAACTTCATGAAAACCTACCATGTTTTAAAATCAAGCACGCAGAATACATCTGTATGGTCAGATTCGAGAAAAATACAAAAAAGAACTACTCAAAATCCCCGTAGGCTGCAGTAGGCATGGAATGATGTAGGCAGCTACCGCCTACTCTTCCACGTTACTAGAAATGTGCAAAGGTTGGTGCTCAGTGACTTTTTCCTGGTGTTGAAATCCCACTTCTCTCTCATTTTCGAGGAACGTTATGAGAATCAAATCGGGTATCATTAGTTCATTACAAAACTGAATATGGATCCGGGTCCAACCAGGTTCAGTTATTCAAAACCGAAAGCAACCAATTATTTAATTGGATTCTTCTTTTATTTACCACATCCGACTAAATGGATTTGGTTCATTAAGATATCTGACCCTAACCCGAATCTTTGATATCCCTAGATGTCACACGCTACAGTGCATTTTCATGATTTATGCTCCTCGCTCTTGATTAGGATGCCAAACACTGCACTGATACTTCCATCATATAACAGTTCAAGATGGAGAGAACAAGTGAAGAGACAATTCTGAAGAATGAATCATAAATTACAGATAGTTCAATGATAATATAACCTATTGATACATTTGTGACTCGACAATATTTGGATCTATACATGAACAAAATGTACTTTTTCATGGCAGCAATCACAAAATTTACTACCGTGGGTTTCCTCAATGCAACACAAAACTCATCAACCTAACTATAACTCAATAACAGATAGTAGACAACTTAACGGATGGTGGCAGATGCAGACCTCAATGCATATCGATATACAGGTTGTCGAAGAGCTCGCGTTCTTCAGATGGGGGAATCAGAAAGAAGCATTTTCATTGTCTCGTACGTCATGAAGACTATGCCAACACTTGGAACAACCTTGTAGTATTCCGGAAGAATTCCTCTGTACAATCCACGAAACCCTTCATTCCGCACTATATGTGCAAATGTCCCAAAAAGCCTTGTATTATAAATACGAGCCCGACCCGCAGCCCCTTCCAACTGCTTCCGCCGCCTCACCAGATCAAGAGGGAATGTTGCTGTTAATCATATCAAAAGAATTGTCCACACAATGAGAACACAAATAGTGTTTGTTTTTCTGGCTAAAGGGGTTACCCTAAAAATGCAAGGTAGTAGACAAGACTAGACACTGCATTATCTCCAACTTATTTGCAAATGCACATAAAAATTGACACCATTCATTGCTATTAAAAAAAATCATTTTTTTGGTATAGCCGTCAGATATTTCCTAATCCAGTTATGCAAGCATAGATTATGAATTGGTGGTCAGGTGCACTGGTAAACATGCAAATGCGGGCAAATCCTTACAGGGCCAATGTGGGAAGAAATTAAGAAACTCGAAAAGAATATGCAAGCGGGTGTGTTCTTCCTAGCATGTGCAACTTACTTGAATGAAGTGCATCATTCAGCTTCGAGACACATGCATGCTCATAAATAGGGATGGCAGTGGGCGGGGCGGGGCGGGGGACAAGGTTTCCACCCCCGCCCCGCCTCAAAATTTTATCCTCTACCCCCGCCCCGCCTCTGCGGCGGGGATGGATTTTATCCTCCACCCCCGCCTCCATCCCCGTTTCATACCCTTCATCCCCGGTCCAAACGGGGATGAGGTGGGGCGGGGATTAGGCGGGGAACGTGGCGGGGACGGGGCGGGGCGGGGAAAAGTGCACGTCCACCCCCGCCCCGCCTCCGCGGCGGGGATGGATTTTATCCTCCACCCCCGCCTCCATCCCCGTTTCATACCCTTCATCCCCGGTCCAAACGGGGCGAGGCGAGGCGGGGCGGGGCCCCGCTTTCCCCCGGTCCACTGCCATCCCTACTCATAAAAGTACATCTCGGTGAGAAATTACTAGAATAACTATGGGCAAATTATTGCCTTCCACAGCAGGACTTGAAACAGGAAGGAAACTATAGCACAGTAAAGATAATGGAAAGCCCATCAGGCACATTCAATTGCCATGGAGATCCGTGGATCTCTTGGCTCGAAGTGGGATCTGGCATGGGGTGCATACCAGATTGGACACTCAACAAATGAGGATATGAGATCCCTAAAACCACACGAATCAGAAGTTTTCTGCTCAGGTTCAAGGAGGGGGTATCTCAAACCAGGAAACCAAGGATCTGAGATCCGTTGTTTCGGATCTGAGATCCTAGGCAGTTCAGACACAACCTTATGGAAGCCTGGAAATATGAAGTGATCTCAGAAAACTACATACATGAGCTTGAAATCTACCTCAAAGGAGGAATATAGAAATGCAAATACCATGACCCTGATAATTGATGTGAGAAAATTATGTTATGAGACTAACGATGCTTAGTGTGGTCAAATTATTATTATTATCATAGTGGACACTGGAAAATCCATCCCGAGCCTGAACCTAGTTTTGGTGCCAACGAAAGCTCCTGTACAGCTCCCCCCGACTCCGGGCTACATCCACTTAATTCCAACGAGGTAAGGGACACCCCCTCATTACCACCACCTCACCCTAACCATGTTTTGAACTGTGAATGTTCCATGACAGGTAAGACCAGAAGTCAAGTTATTTAATACCATGCTTGCCTTCATAATGCACCCATATGCTCCACATAAATCTCAGTCCCCTAATTCTAGCATGGATTATAGACTCTTGGATGACATAAGCAATCATATGGGGATACCAATAGATAGATGGCCTCTCCAACAACAAAACAAAGCTATAAAAATGGA
The DNA here is from genome assembly GCF_984573655.1 of Nuphar pumila. Taxonomy (NCBI): domain Eukaryota; kingdom Viridiplantae; phylum Streptophyta; class Magnoliopsida; order Nymphaeales; family Nymphaeaceae; genus Nuphar; species Nuphar pumila. The sequence continues at coordinate 2,288,058 of NC_143258.1, read as the reverse complement.
TGAAATGCTTGTATTTGACAACTGACTTGCACTTGCATGCAACTAAACATGATTACAATATCATATCAGAAAGTCTGATTAAAAATGTGGTGGATGTGAAAATGCCACCCCAGAGTAAGCATGTAGACAGGCATCATCCTTTATCTGTAAATATTTCATATCGATTAGGTTTAATCTTAATAGTTACATGTTCAGCCATGTGGCTCACCTAGGCACCCTAGGCATGGGCGGGAAGCCCAAGCATTGGGTGCCTAGGCATGCCTGACCAAGTTAGCCAACACCTAGGTACCTTTTGACTGCCTCGTTCAATTGACTACATAGGGTTTAATGCCATATGCCCATATGCACTAAACAAGGTGGCATAATATTAAACCCTCACTGCCCACACCTTCATTTCTGACAAACTATTGTCTTCGAATACTTGTAGGACATCCAAAGAAGACTATTTTGTGGAAATTTCAGTTAAGGATAGTATTTTGGAAAGTGGAGTGGAGTGTAATAAATGAAAAAAACCCAATTAAAATAATATAATTCAAGACATGCATGTTAAATTTTCTAAAACAATTCATATTTAAGCACTATAAGGCAGAGAGAAGTACTTGAAAGTGGTAGCTCAAATCACAGAAACAATGAATGAAAAAAAAAGCTATGGATGTGTAAAAATTAAATGAAACACTACTAATGTAATCCTGAGTACCTGTTGAAGATGCGATGCCTGAGAGACTTCCACAAGCTAGGCTCACAAGGAGAGGAGAATCACTTGGCCTATAGTAAAAAAAAAAAGGTATCAGAAGACTACATTGTTTCTTAACCAAATGTCAAACACGCATATAAGTTGAACCAACCAAAAGGATTCAGTACCTTCGCAATTGCCAAGAAGATCTCAGAGTTTCATAAACACAAAAGCTGATGGCTATACTGGGACCCACCCCCTGTATCATGAAAATTAATCTACAATTACAATACATAAAGTTATCAAAGCACAACAGAAAAGAACAATGAGTACAAAAGAAAGATGAGCTTACCAGAAGAGTAGCCCCCATACCCTTATACAAACCTATAATACCCTCATCTCTGCAAATGGTGCAAAGTGCATGTGATATGCCTCTATAGTAGATTACATTAGTCTGCAAGGTTGTAGATGCGATCAGTTAGGCTGTTCACAGACAATTCATAAGACCAAACAAATAGAGTAGAATGTAGCACATGGTATACAAATAACTATATAAATAAATGATGTCATGTCGATCACCATTTTAACCCCCAGCTCCAAAATTTGATCTTACGGGTTAACATATTCTCAAGTGGATAATAGCAAGTTCCATATCAAATCTGTGGCGCTAAATCTCAATATGGGACTTTTTTTTTTGAAAAATGAATGGATGAGCTGCGGAAATGGAAGTATGGAAAGCTAGAGGAAAGCCGACATGGGATTCGAACCGTTATTCTCTCAGTTATGATAGTGAAATTTTACCATCAACTTCTCTGATTCGACCACAATGTGGTCAATAAATATGTACATGTAAAAGAAATACTATGAATAAAACACATAAGACTGTCATTACCCAAATAACCCAAACATTTAGGAATGATCTCTCTACTTTAGTTGCATTAGTCTTCCAACATGAATAGAACCAATGAAAATTAAGAGAATCGTGATACTTCCAACATAGATACCATTCTATCCATCTTTATAAATACTTCAATCAAGCCTCTTAGCACATTGATAGCAAATACTGAACTTTCCAATCAACAATACATGCTGAACCCCAACCAAAACTTCCAGCCCTTGTTTTTTCTTTAATACGATAACATATAAAACATACATAATATACATGTTTTCTGGCTGGTGAAAAGTTCATTCCGCTTATAAATAGCATGAAATTGCAAAGTTTATAAATGACATTCACTCTTTTGCGGTTAGTTTTTCAGCACTCTCCCTAGTACTTTGGCATGAATGAGGCCTAAGGCTAGGCATCCACAAAAAAATGACTAGAATATCTACTACAAGCCTTTTTTATGAGTATGACCATGGACATCCTTTTAGTTTCCGTGTCAGTCATGGTGGCCTTTTTAATTATTTCCTACAGATTCATTGCCACCGAAACCCCAACCAATTCTCTTCACTTACCAGATTCAGGTATCAGACACAAGAGCAGTGTTGTGAAAAGCGTTGAGGCGTAGCGAGGCGCTCCACCAAAAACCGAGGCAAGGCATAAAGCGTAAGCCTCAAAAAAAATTTTGAAAACTTAAAAAAAATTATAAAAAATATCTAAAAATACAAATAAATAAAGAAATGCTTTATTGATGAAATAACAATCAATAAGAAATAGAAAATCTCAAATAAGTACTAAAAAATATGAGATTAACATATAAAAGTAACTAAAAACTGATTACATAACTGGAAAATATATGAGATTAACCTACAAAAGTTAAAATATATGAGATTATTTTAAAAAATATGAGATTAACATATAAAAGTAACTAAAAAACTGATTACATAACTGGAAAATATATGAGATTAACCTAAAAAAGTTAAAATATATGAGTTTATTTTAAAAAATATGAGATTGACATATAAAAGTAACTAAAATACTGATTACATAACTGGAAAATATATGAGATTAACCAACAAAAGATAAAATATACTAAGAAACTGATTACATAACTGAAATAACTGGAAAATATATGAGATTAACCTACAAAAATCTTGTTGATTATGTCTCAGACGCCTCACGGCTCAGGCTTGCACCTTGAGGCACAAAGGGTCGTGCCTCAAGGCGAGGCGTGCCTTTTGCACCTCAAGGCGCGTATTTGATAACACTGTACAAGAGTCTATTTTCTGGCATCAGTGATGAAATATCCCTTGATTAATTCCTTCCATTAATTGAACAGATACTAAAAAAATGCAGAAGAAAATCTACAATAGACAATCATAATTGCAACGGAGTCCACAGACAAGCTAATCTCCAAACAGAAAAGATACCTAGAAAAAAGTGACTCCTCCAAAAACAATACCCTTTTTTTCTGACTGGCATCCAAAAAAGATATTGATTGAAATGCAGTAACAGATTTTTAATATGCTGCCAGTTTATAGTTTCAATTGGTCATCGAAGACTCATTAAAACAAAAAACAGTAAAGGCGTGATCTTTGGCCAGATGGCTCAAGTATAAGAAGAAGCTCACCTGCTCTTAGCTACTTTCACTATTCGAGCAAGTCAGACATAATAGAGCAGATGATAATGTAATTGTAAACAAACAACTATCTGAAGTCAGAAACCTCTTGTCTAAAAACACCACCTTTAAGCCAATACTGCGGTTATGCATAGTTTTATTCATAACATTTCATGCCTGGCGAAACAAATAAGGCATGAAAAGTACATACATGAACACTCTTTGATCCATAAAATAACAGCTGCAGCATTCATTTCTTAGACAGCTGGTTCCAAACAACTATCTCAAACAGCAAATCGAGCAAATTACCTGGGCAGCAAGCCGTGTCCTAACAAGGTCCAGTGGATATGTCATAGAAGCTGCTGTTATTCCTGATAAACCACCACCAACAAGGCGCACAAAAAGGTCTGCACTCACATTTTCTTTATGTCTATCCAATCCAGGAACCGACTGTAGCAACTGCAATGAAGAAAAGTCTTCCAGTTACTAACTAAAATTTATTGGAAATGGAAGAAAGACATTAAAAAAAAAACAAACTCTACTGACATTTTTGTAACGTTCATATGAATAAAAGTTGATTGATGAGTATGGAAGGCGATGAACTATCGTAACCAAATTTCCCTTCCAAAATGCTCGGAAACCTTCTTCATAAACAATACGAGAAGCCTCACGCCATATGCTGGCCTTGCTCAAAGTAGCAACATCAGAGTGCATGCCTTGCACCTAAATGAGATGACAGTGTTAAAATAGGATAAAATTATCAGAATATCATAACTAACAATATAAATGGGTATCTAAAAGAGTTCTAAAAGTACTGCTAGAGAAGTTATGGGAAAACCACCTCGTACACATTAGTAAATGTTGTTAACTGAAAGAAAAGTGAAGATCTCCATAACTTTCAAAAAATAGCAGGCTTAGCCACTAAGCGATGTCAATTATACTTTGTCCATCATACATCAAAGATTAATACCAGTAAAAAACAACAAAGCATATAAGCAACGTGTAGTTTGTAGGTGACGATGCTCAAGCCATAAAACAGCCACGTGTGAAGATATATTGAGGAAGTCAACTAGGTGTTGCAATCACATAGCATTGTTACAGCATCAAACATAGTGGATGTCTTAGACATTCAGACAAAAGAGTCTCCTATCACACACATTGATCAGCCAGTTGGTTAAATTATTAACCAGATGAAAGAGCAAAATATGGTAAAGTGGCATCCTATCCTTCAAAACATGAACAGTAATATATGAAGGGATAAGAAAATGAACAAATAATAGCAGCATATGTAGGAAACAGCAAGAATTTGGCACAAATGAACATATATTTTGAAGACAAAAGAGTGAAAAAAAATACTAAAGAGATACAGTCAGAGATGAAAAGATCAAAAAAGAAAGAAACTAGTAAGCAGCTGATCACACATTGGGCAAATAGCTGATGAAAAGAAATTCTTTAGCATATGTCTATGAAGCTTAGCATTAGGAACTGGATCAGCAGCATGTCTAGATGACATTGACATAATATAGCAAATTTCAGAATCAGGCAACTCCAGAAAGCAAATGAGATCTTGGATCCTGTCTTGTTGCAACAGGACTGGCTTCTGTCCTCTTAAGGTTAAAAAAAAGGGACTAACAGTGGAATTGAAAGATGGAGAAAAAAGTGTCTAGAGGCGATACAAAAGGGGGCAGCAGAAAAAGGAAAAATCCCACAGACTCGAGTCTGTGGGATCCAATTCAATTTATATCCACATTTCACAGCAATTGCAAGATCAACGAGTCCCACTGTAACAAAATCAAAACATAAGAATGACACACATGTTGAAGTTATCATCAAACCACTGTATATGTATTGGAGTCTGGATCGCATTGGAGGTGCCCTACCATCAAGGGCCACATCATAAAGATTCGGGTCATAGAGATTTCTTTATGAATTTGATCTTAAATGCCATAATCAAGGTTCAACCTTTCGATGCAATCCAAAAGTCTCGTGTTGGCTTTCCTGTCTATTTTAAACGTAGCGGAGTATCTAAACACAAAATTTAAATAATATACTGCAACATGAAGAGGTTGATGAAGTTTCTCAGTTTACCTATGATAAATGATGTTCCATATAAGCATGTGCATTTTTTTTTCATTCAAATTATCTCTCTTGGCTTCATAAAGATAACTCATAGTTTATTTGTCTTCACTATCAACCAATCGAGGTACCTTCACCAAAGGTATAGATATTCTCAACAACTTTACGCATAAATCATAGAATTCACTTCTAAATACAATATTTACATTTTTTCTTGGATTTTTTTTGTAAATGAGGATATGCATTTCACTCATCTAATTAAAATATTTTTTTAGTGCAATTCTATTCTTTACTAGATTTCGCACGGTTAAAAAATTCTTAGCAAATCTAGTAATTGCACTACGAATCAACTTAGTACCACTAGTGTACTTTCTTATTAACCTCAAAATTCATGCATGATTGTAAATAAATTTAGTAACTTCTTGGCATACCGCATCCATGTTGTCGACGTCCTCAAGCACAATGTCTATGCAATGAGCAACACACAGGGTCCAAAAGAATGACCCATAATTTTTTGTCAATTCTTTACATGTTGCCCTATAATTTGTTGCATTATCAGTAATGAATTAAACAATATTTTAAGGTTGAACTTCTTTCACAACCTGATCAAATACTCTGAGCGATACATTTCTTGTCTTGGGTGTATCAGATAGATCAATTGTCTTAAAAAACATAGTTCTTTTGGGGCAATAAACAAAAAATTTATCTGAGTCCTTGACTTTTTGTCAGTTTACTCATCTGTCATGATGCTACACCCAGTTTCTCTCCATGACTGTTTCATTTCATCACAATATACCTTCACTTCATTCACATTAATATCTAATTTTTTTCCTTTCAAAGCATGATATGAAGACATTTTATATCCATACCCGATACTAGTTATGATATTTGTCATGACCTAAAAAATGAAAATAATTTATTGCATTGAAAGGAATGCAAGCATCATAGAACCATCACTAAACCGCGACATTCACATGCTCGACTAAATGTTGAGGAGTCATAGCACTATGAATGTTAGGTTGCGCTCTAAGAGTAGTCCTAGAAGATAAAAAACTCTTAATAGATCCTTTAGGTCTACCTCATTCTCTTCTTTTTGTGCCCGCGACACTGCTATTACTATAACCAACCACACCTTTCCCCTTCACTACAGAACTTTCTACTTCTGATGCTATGTTAGGGGTTATAGGATCAAAAGTAGGGAGTCCATGTTCGTCCTCTCAGGCTGCACATACTCCATTTCTATCTCACTCATATCTTTTTCTTTTCTTTTTTTCTCTGACCAGTGAGTAATTGCTGGCATTGCCATTATACGGCATCCAACAAATTCCTTGACATGAAGGTTGCAACATTGAGATGTTTACCGACTAAATGATACTTCAATCGAGAGTTACCACCCCAAAAAATAGTAATTGCACTTGATTTTCAATATGTTTTCACTCATTACTTGAGTGTCCCATTGTCATGCTGGATCATTTGATGTAATCTTCCAAAAAAAAAACTCATTAAGAAGCAAAGATTAGGGATTTTTTTATCTTAACTTTCTTGAGTGAAAAAATGGTGAAAATGCACTCTTACTTAATCAAATTGCAAAATCACTCTCCCTTGCGCACGGATTGGCCCCCGAAATAGCTCTCACAACTCCTACAGTCTGTGGATACCCCTTTAATAGCCTCTACACAAATGAGGGAGTGGGCCTTTAAGAAGTCTTTAAAACTCAAAAAGAAAAAAATGATTAGGCCCTTTTTAAAGTGTGTCGAAGGTATATTGTATGATACAAATACGATACACACTCTTATTGTGATACGAGTCTGTATCGTATTGTTATTTCCCATAGTAACGATACTTACAACATTTTTTCTAAGTGTTTATTTTCATTTGATATATTTGAAAAATGAAAAAAAAACAATGTTGGGATGGAAATAGGTGTCTAGGAATAGGATGAGACAAGCAACTGAGAGAATCTAAGTTGCTGATTATTATACTTGATGGTGGGAGAAGGTTGGATTTTCAGTTTTATGCTTACCTTGTACAGGTTCCTGGTTATTGGAGACTCAGCTATATAGGGTGATACATCATTGGCAAGGGGGCAGGTGGGTGGGTGTAATCCTTATTTTCAGGACGATGACCTGGCTGTACAGTTCGACACTTTGACATGTCCAAGGAATATATTCTGTTTATATTGTTTGTTTCCTTTTGTTTGGATGTCACACCTAACAGAAACAATTAACAAAAAGGGTATGACCTTGCCAGTGGAGCTCTGACCTACTGATGTTCCTAAATCATGTCAAAGCTAGTTCTTTCGGAAAGGATGGTGTCTCGCCACCCATCAAAGAAATTAATTACTGGCTTAATGAGGTGTCTGGATCAACTGAAGTTACATTTGGTGGCCTTGGCCAGACTTGCGGTGTGGACAGGGTCTTTCTTACCAAGAAAATCAATAAAAAACCATGTTTCTTGGTTTGAAGTTTGAACTAAAGCTCGAGATATGGAACTCTTATCTTTTAAACATAGTATTTCAACTTAAGTGTTGATAAATGTGTTGGCATCTTTCTGCAACTTGGTAGTATGCTATAGCTTTATGAATTATGCGACATGCACTATCACCTATGTCACATGGGTGCGGGGGTGAAGCACTTTTAAAAACCTTGGGTGCGGGGGTGCGGCAAGGCAAAAATGTAAATTATATATATATATATATATATATATATATATATATATATATATAATTTAAAAGTTTTAACAATTAACATTGTCATAATATCATTCATCATGCATGCAATATATCAACCTAAATATCAATCAAATAAGTAAAGCAATTACATAAATCAACCTAAATATCAATCAAATAAGTAAAGCAGAAAATAACTAAATTATATACCAAAAGTATATCCTACAATGTATATGACGATGAAGTAATGGATCTTAATAATTTTCTTCTTCATCATCAAATGCATCATTAGAAGGAATACTAGGCTCAGCTAAATCCATGTTTGTCATGTTGAAATCATGCTCTCCCTCGAAGTCACACTCTTCTGGGTTTACATCCCAAAATTTGGATGTTCTTTGTCTGCGTTACAAACCCAATTTGAAAATGTTAAATACAATACAAGTATATTTAAATGAAAAACTAAGAAATAATCAAATAACTAAGAGAGCAAATTAGTACCTATATTCATTATTGGTTCGTGAAAATAATCGAAGATTTGAATGAACATATACTAAATCCTCTGCACGCTTGCTGGTGAGCTTATTAATCTTCATGTTGTGGATTTGAGAATACATGCTCCAATTTCTTTCACAACACGATGAACTAGCAGGCTGCGATAACAATCTTAATGCAAGACGTTGGATCAGAGGTGTTTCTGATCCAAATGTTGACCACCATGTGATAGGATCTATATTATCCTCCTCTCTCGCGAATAATGCCGGCCTATATAATCTTGAAGATGAAAATTTTTCAAACTCTTGTGTGACTTGATGTAGAAGATATGTTTAAGAAAAAAGTCTTGTCATACACATATTTCTATGTCTTGATAGCTTTGGGTCTAAATTTGGAAGGACACGACCAATACCACATGCCCGCCACTTATTTGCATAATATTTTGGATTAAGAGAATGTGTTATGCAATGCAAAAAAGTGTTGTTCTTATCCCATCTTCTGACTAAAATTGAATGAATCATGACTTCTTTATTTCCACATCCTTGGCCAAAGAGGATTATCTCTTTCAACATCACTATTAATCAAGGGCATGATCTACAACACCAACATCGAGGCTCTCAATTGTGGGTATATTCTTCAACCAGCTCTTTGAAGACCTAGAAGTCTTTATGTTGTGCCTATGTCATGATGAAATTTGAAATATTTTATAGGTAATGGTTGGAAAGGCTACTTGAATCACACTGGCACTTGAAGATATCACAGTAGGTCGCAAATGCCGATGCATGAGATCTCTATGTTTTGGATCAGAGAAGCGCAATTTCAAAGACTTTGGACAAGGATAATGCCAACTCTCTCATACAATAAATTATGTTAACCAACCAGCATTTCCTAACTAAATTGTGAAGCTCGTCTTCCTAGAGACAAAATTTTCCGTGGACTATTGGCTGTTGAAGGTTGTTTGCAGATCTCCAAAGTAAAGGTTAATTATGGTGTTCTAAACATCCTAGAGGAATGCAAACATATGCACAAAAACATATGAAGAAGTTAACCAACTAAAATGGCCCCAACAGGACAGACAAAAGATAAAATTCTATGTTATAGCATTCAGTAAACCCTAAGAGCTGAAATAAAATCCAAGAGTGCCACGAAGCATCTTTGATTAAAAAGGGCAGCCTTTTAATCCCTTTAGCACACCTCATGTAAGCTTTCAACAAAAAATCTAAAAAAATGCATGCTCAAAGGATGCCTATCCTACTCATTTAGCAAGTGCCAGTAAAACTTTTACAGAAGCTCGCAAACTTTCAAAATGGAACCACAGTCATAAACTTACCGCCACTAATTAAAGTCTATTCCTATGTTGGTGGAGAATCTAAATAAATTTTGAAGTACCGGATCAGTGGCCTTCTACGTCAAAAATGCAATTTCTGGGAACTTGTCAGCGAGGGAATATCTCAGGGCACTTTCGAAAGATACAGCTAATCCCATGATAATGTTAGGTGATAGTCTAAGTCACAGGGACTCGGCAAAGCCGGTGCCGCACCTGTGTCGACGCGACGCAGGTGCGGCACCCGATGCGGTCAACACGACCCTGGGTGCGGTCAACGCACCCAGGGTTGTTTTCGTTCATTTTTTTAACGTAAAAAAAAATTATGTTGCCCAATCAAAAGGGGCTGCGAAAGATGATTAGGGAATTTTTTTTTTGCCCTAATCCTCTCCCGCGCAGCTCCGCTCTCTCGCTCTCCTCCCGACGTCTCGCAGGGGAGCCCGATGCCACCTCCTCCTCTCCCTCATCGCAGGTACCCTCTCGCTCTCTTGTTGGGTCGGCAGGGGAGGGGTCGAGCCCCCCCCCTGCTCCCTCTCACTCTCTTGTTGGGTCGACAGGGGAGGGGCCGAGCCCCCTCCCTGCTCCCTTTGATTTTAGGAGAGGGGCCGAGCCCCTCGTTTTCGGCAGGGGAGGGGCCGAGCCCCCCACCCTGCTCCCTCTCGCTCTCTTGTTGCGTCGGCATGGGAAGGGCCGAGCCCCCCCCCCCCACTGCTCCCTCTCGCTCTCTTGTTGGGTCGGCAGGGGAGGGACCGAGCCCCCTCCCTGCTCCCTCTGATTTCAGGGAAGGGGTCGAGCCCCCTCCCTGTTCCCTCTGATTTCAGGGGAGGGGCCGAGCCCCTCCCTGTTTTCGGCAGGAGAGGGGGGGGGAGACCCCGAACCCCCCAGTAAGGGCAAAAACTCTAAATCAGGCTCCACAACTCATCATTGGACTCAGTATTATAAATCTTGAATTTCTGCATAATTGATTTTAATATAATTTTTTTGTGTTTTCAGAACAAAAATGACTGATAAAGGGAAAGGATTTGCGTCATATTCATCCCCATATATGAGTTTTGCTGTTAGTTTTGTTGATAGTTGTAGTGGGAGTGATGATGTAGGGCCACTATGGGTACATGTAGATAAGCTTGCAAAAACTGGAGAAGGAGGAGGTGGAAACAAGAGATTTTAATACAAGCTCTGTGAAAGAGATTTTGTTGGGTCTTACACAAGAGTGAATGCTCATTTGTTGAAGATACCAGAACATGGCATTTCAAGATGAATAAAAGTTGATGAGGCAATGCGAAGACAATACAAGAAAATACAAGAAGAATATGAGAAAAGAAAGACAATGAGTGATTCTTGTGCAATTAGTGTGTCATTTGGAAGTCACCAAGAAGATGCTGGGAAAAACAAAAGTCAATGTAGGAGGTAGAGGAACGATACAAGCAGCATTCAGGGAGGTATTTTTATTCTAGTTCACTCCCATTTAATGCGGCTAGAAATCCTTATTGGAAGGATTTAGTAACATCTTTGGCAAATTATAATTTGAGTAGCTATGTGCTTCCAAGCTCAGAAAAAATACGAACCACACTTCTTGCAGAAGAGAGGGCAAATGTGAAGAGGTTGCTAGAAATTAAAAAATACTCATAGAAGCAAAATGAAGTTTCTATTGTTTTCGATGGATGGACAAATATTCAAAGGCGTCCACTGATCAATTTCATTGCTTGTTCGCTTAGTGGCCCAATATTCTTGAAAGCAGTTAATGCATTTGGGGAATATAAAAATGCGGAGTATTTGAAGGGGTTGTTTATAGAAGTCATAAAAGAAGTGGGTGATCAGAAAGTGGTACAAATCATTACAGACAATGCTCTAGTTTGTAAAAGTGTAGCGTTGAGTTTGGAGAGTGAGTACCCTTATATTTTTTGGACTCCCTGTGTAGCACACAGCTTAAATCTGGCCCTAAAGAGTATCTGCAATCCCAAAAAAGAAGAAAATTCACAAACATATGTTTTATGTTCATGGATTGAAGATTTAGAAAGAAATGTCAAAAGCATTAGGAATTTTGTTGTTAACCACCATCGTGCTAATACTATATTTAATAGGCATTGACCTGAAATTGTTGAAAGTCGTTGAAACACGTTTTGCGTCTATCATTGTGATGGTGAAGAGGATTAAAAAAATGAAGAATGTTTTGGTTAACATGATGACGAATGAAAATTGGACATTCTATCATGTTGATGATGATATCAAGGCTCAAGAAATTCATTCTTGATGATGAGTTTTGGGACAGAGTGATATACTTTCTTCAATTTACGTAACCTATTTGGGAAATGTTAAGAGAAGTTGATAAGGATGAGCCCATGCTTTACAGAGTTTATGAAATGTGGGAGAACTGGTTCAGACCCAAACCAGTTTGGGGGAAACCGGTTCAGACCGTGTTGGGTTGGATCGAACCGGTTTGATCCAAACCGGGTCTGATTGGATTGGGACGGTTCTGGATCCAATTGGATCTGTCTCGGGTCTAGACCCAGACAATCAGAACTGGATCCAGTCAGACTGTCCCGGATCCAGTCAGGCAGGTCTGGATCCAGTCTGAATGCTCTGGGTCCAGACAGACAGATTCAGATCCATTCTGACAGTCCTGGATCCAATAAGAGAGCATGGATCCTGTTCTGGATCCAGTTAGAATATTCTGGATCCAGTCAGACTTTCTGGATCCAGTCAAACAGTTTTGGATCCAGTCATGAAATGGATCTGAATCCAAACAGATAGGGTTTGGATCTAGATAAGAGTTGGATCATAAGATAGTCTCGGATGACCCGAAATCCGAAATATACCAAGAGATCCATTTCAGTAAAATGGGCATATCTTCGCACTCCGAACTCGGAATCGAGTGAGATTTGGTGCGTTGGATTCGTATTAAAGAGAAGAATTCATTGGTCTATGAACTTCAGTCAAAATAGTAATACAGAAACCGTGGTTTCTTTAATAAAATTCGGGAGGGGTATTTTGGTAATTTTAGTAAGAAGTTTGTGAACTGATTAAAGTATATTACCTTAATGACCAGATCCTAGTGTTAGAGATTCGTGAGGCTCGATTTCGGAGAGAGCACAGAGTCAGCACTTGAGATAAGGGATATTATAAGTAATCTTAGATGTAAATAAACATTTTTACGTTGGTTGTGATTATATGTTGTTATTGATTAGCATGAAAGTTTTGAGAGACCATGACATGCATAAATTCCATGCTTGACATTTAGAGTTGAGTTATATACATGTTGATGTGATATGCAAGTTAGTTTTGATATGTCATGCATGATGAAAAGAAATTTGAATTGTGATTGCATGTTTATATGATTGTCAAATATCATGCATTGTGATGAGACCATGTTTAGTTTAGAGTCTCATTTAATCTATTCACGTGTGAATAGATACTTTGAGATCAGCATGCATGACCCCTTAAATCCCGGAAGTGGCGACCTGTGGCAAGGGCTACCTGGTTCGCGGCCAGAGTGCAGCCACCATGGAGAGTGGGCCGCCGGTGATTTAACGATGTAGAGACACTACATCATTGCATGCTAAGTGAGAGAGGTGTGAGTCCTAATGTCATCATAAGATAAAGAATGAGATTGTTGTGATTAGTCATGACACCACTCGTGAGAGAACGAGTGAACTTTGAATGTGAGAATATTGTTCAATGTGTGAACTTAGTTATGACTTAGGATTTCACTCACACTGGTTTGGGACTCTAGAGGATCATGGATGGTTGATAACCATCATGTTTAGGATGTAGCATGAACCATGCCGAGATTGAGAGCTTGACCTCCCGGCTAGCTACTGGTGGGGTCCCCGTAGTGGTTCACTGCAGTGCCTGGTGGTCTGGGGACCACTGGGAGTGTATGGTTCATTGTTTGGCCAACATGTAGAATTGGGGTGTTCTACAGGGTTGCTACGCCCATAGATGGCTATTACCGGTATAGCCAGCCTAGTGATAGTTGTGTGAAAGAGAGTATTTGAGAATGATAATGGGGGAAATTAAAATATATAAACTTGTGTGGTGTATCGAGAATTAAAATAAGACTAGGGGCTTAGAGCCCACTACAGTTGTAAATTGTTGTTTATTTACTTATGATTATTTCTTACTGGGTTGTAGACTCACCCCCATTTTTGTTTAATTACAACTGTAGGTTCCAGACATTAGATCAGTCGCTTGTGAGCAGTTCTTTTTCAGTCTTCAGCAGAGCAGTGGTATATTTTTACTTTCCTTGTCATTGAAAATGATGTAATTGCTTTTCTTCTGTTATGAATGATGACCAATGTAAGAAAAAGTTTTATTATGAAATAAAATGAAAAGTTTTTTTTTAGCCACGTTTTCACTGTGTAAGCTTTACACTCTTCCCTCTGGGAAGTAATACCAACCGAACTTGGACTCCTGAGGTCCCAGGTCGGGGTGTTACAAGTCCCTTGAAGTATACATTTTTTCAAGGTATAACCAAGCTTCGGAGGCCCTTTTAAACTTAATGATGTTGGCATTGATCTTGGTTTCTACGGACGAAAAAATCCAAGACAATATTTTGAAGTTCTTCATTTCCCACTCATCATGCCTTTTGGAATATTCTTCTAAGACCTTTTGTCTATCTTCTCCTTCAAGAATCTTAATTTCCCCTTTCTCTATAATAGAAAGCTTGGGTTCGGGTTCCGATATGGAGCCTTGAACGTAACCCCAAAGGCCTTTCCCTTTGATATGGGTTTCCATATTGCCGGCCCAAACATGGTAGTTCAAACCACTAAGTTTAAACCCAAGGGAGAAATGGGAGTCTTTTTCACCCATTAGAGAGAAGAGAAGATGAAAAATAATGCATACCTTAATGGATTTTCAACCTTTTCTTGACAAAAGTTGCTTCTAAAATATTGCCCGAAGTAAATGCTTCACTCAAAAACTTCACTAGCTTGAGGGCACGTTTTTCGAGGTGCTTCACAAGAGACGAGATGCACGATCCTCTTTCTTCCAACGAGGCTCTGATACCATGTGAAAGTATCTCCAATAAGATACTAATATCAAGACCTTAATATTCTTGATATTAAACCCACCACGAAAGCACAATAAGAACACTTTAGAACACTTGTGCACAAAAAGCACAACCCACAAATAACTCACAAATGCACAAAGGCATAAAAACAATGGAATGGATTTATTGAGGACTTGGGCTTTGACTCAAAGCCATGAAAAATACAAGGGGGTGAAACCCCTATTTATAACAACACAAGAGGAGCCTTGGAGGGGCTCCACTCATAGACGTTGGAGCCCCTCCAACGGTCACAAATGTGACCGTTGGAGAGGGCCCAACGTCTATGCTAGTGGGCCCCCCCAAGGTACCTTTTGGTACTTTACAAAAAGAAAAATAAAAATAAAGAAAAATAAAAATAAAAAACAAATTACAATCACATTCGTAAAATGAATGTGCGTAAAATGGGGGAAAAGACTATTCTACCCCTACGGCTAAACAAAACAGAAATATATATTTTATATATATAAAAAGTAGATACATATACATATATATTAATATATGTATATGTATTACCTTATATATATAAAATATATATTACATTTGAATGATTAGGTATATAATTTAACAACCAGAACATGGCATTTCAGGATGCATAAAAGTTGATGAGGCAATGCGAAAACAATACAAGAATAATATGAGAAGAGAAAGACAATGAGTGATTCTTGTGCAATTAGTGTGTCATTTGGAAGTCACCAAGAAGATGCTGGGAAAAACAAAAGTCAATGTAGGAGGTAGAGGAACGATACAAGCAGCATTCAGGGAGGTATTTTTATTCTAGTTCACTCCCATTTAATGCGGCTAGAAATCCTTATTGGAAGGATTTAGTAACATCTTTGGCAAATTATAATTTGAGTAGCTATGTGCTTCCAAGCTCAGAAAAAATACGAACCACACTTCTTGCAGAAGAGAGGGCAAATGTGAAGAGGTTGCTAGAGATTAAAAAATACTCATAGAAGCAAAATGAAGTTTCTATTGTTTTCGATGGATGGACAAATATTCAAAGGCGTCCACTGATCAATTTCATTGCTTGTTCGCTTAGTGGCCCAATATTCTTGAAAGCAGTTAATGCATTTGGGGAATATAAAAATGCGGAGTATTTGAAGGGGTTGTTTATAGAAGTCATAAAAGAAGTGGGTGATCAGATAGTGGTACAAATCATTACAGACAATGCTCTAGTTTGTAAAAGTGTAGCGTTGAGTTTGGAGAGTGAGTACCCTTATATTTTTTGGACTCCCTGTATAGCACACAGCTTAAATCTGGCCCTAAAGAGTATCTGCAATCCCAAAAAAGAAGAAAATTCACAAACATATGCTTTATGTTCATGGATTGAAGATTTAGAAAGAAATGTCAAAAGCATTAGGAATTTTGTTGTTAACCACCATCGTGCTAATATTATATTTAATAGGCATTGACCTGAAATTGTTGAAAGTCGTTGAAACACGTTTTGCGTCTATCATTGTGATGGTGAAGAGGATTAAAAAAATGAATAATGTTTTGGTTAACATGGTGACGAATGAAAATTGGACATTCTATCATGTTGATGATGATATCAAAGCTCAAGAAATTCATTCTTGATGATGAGTTTTGGGACAGAGTGATATACTTTCTTCAATTTACGTAACCTATTTGAGAAATGTTAAGAGAAATTGATAAGGATGAGCCCATGCTTTACAGAATTTATGAAATGTGGGATAATATGATTGAAAAAATACAAGCTATAGTTTTCAAGCATAAAGAAAAAAATCCTGCATTGGATGATTCAGAAAATTTATGATAATGCATTGTATGATATGGGGAGACTTGCAACAGTGTGAAACCATGCCACAATGCATCCAAATAAATTATTTTATTTATTTTAATTTTAATTTCACATTGTTATTTAGTTATGATGTTTTGTATGATTGTATCTGTTATCGTCTTATTGATTTCTCATTTTCTTGTTTTTTCAGACATGTGGTGGACTAGGTTTCGAAGTGATGATCCAAATTTGAGACCTTTTGTCATTCACATTCTTAGTCAAACGTATAGTGCAAGTGGATGCGAGAGAAACAGAAATGTTTTGAGCAAATACATACAAAACAAAAAAATAGATTGGAGCACAAAAAGGCTCAATGACCTCTACGTTCGCTATGACTTACAGATGAGACAAAGGTGTATAAATTTATAAAATTTATTTGTCATTTTCATGTGTTTATTTAAAGTTTTTTTATATCATACAAAACCCAACTAATCTTATTTTGTTCACATTATCTGTGTACTTTTTAGGCAACTAGAAAAGTTATCATCAAGGAGGCACAAAGAGCAATTTGATCCCATTAGTTTGAAATTTTTTTATGTATTAGATGCATGAGTTCAAGAAGAAGCAGACATTTTGAATGAAGATGACATTCGGTGGATCAACGTGGAAGGAACATATGAGGTAAATGATGAAAAACTCATGTACATTGGAGACAATATGAATATCAAAGGAGAAGAAAAAGAAGATAATGATGATGATGATTGGGGTTATTAAAAAACTAGGTATTTAACTGTTAAGCATTCATAAAGTTGGTTATTTTGTTTTCGTTTATGGAATATTAAAGTATAAGTCTTGTAGTGTGTTCTTAACTGTAAGATATTTAATATTTTGCATTGTTCTTGTGAGATAGTTGTTGTTTGATGATGTCTTATATAGCTCATAGACACATAGATGCTTCATATGTGATTTTATAGTTGTTTCATGTGTATGATTTTTTTAGAAGTTTTGTTCATTTTCCTGATTTTTTATGTTTTTTGAAATTTTTGAAAAAAAATTATTAAAATTTTACAATTTTTTACTGTACGATATGAGACTTATCTTATGTTGGGCCTGACTAATATGGATAACGATACGATACTTACAACCTTGCTTACAAAGAGTTTCCTTTTTTGTCTAGATAGCAAGGGAAAACCACCTCACTCAGTCATGTGCTCATTGATGTCAAAAGCCCAGGTCCCCCTTGCCCACCAGGGAGTTTACTGTGGTAAGTGCAGTGAGATACAATGAACTAATCATGCCTCTATGTGTGCGCCCACATACAAAAGCCCAGTGCAGCATTACATCAAACAGATCATAGAGGTCTTTCTATTTTGGTTTCATTTTGTTTCGCCTCTTATTATGTATGCCTTTAGTTTCGAAGTCAGCTCCCCTCCTCATGCCTCATTATGGCGAGAACAACTTCTTGGACATTTTTTTGGCTCTCGAAGAACTTCTTGGTGATGACAAGGAACTAGAACCACCACCAACTGGCAACGAAAAATGAAGGTCCTAATCTGCCTCTATGTTCACCTGGCACATAATCTACGATGACATATTTTGAGATTGCTAACACTTGCACCTTCTCCTGCTCAGTTAAAAATTGAAATTTCCTTACCTGTTCTCCATGAAACAGGTATCCTAAGCAATAACGAGCAAAGAAACCCAATTCTGTGCGATTTCTAGCGCATACCATCCTACAACAACCTTCCCGGTCCCCCATTTCTACCACCAACCCAAAATTCACCCCAAAACGGCAAGCCTACCAATTGACACCCGACCTTGCTAATTAGACTAGTCCAACAATCACTAACAAAGTGAAAGTTTCATATCAATAGCAAGATAAAACTTCAAGAAATCACAATATTGCATCAATATCACCGTAAAAATCAATTTTCTCGCCAAATTTTCAGATTCTTGAGCTAGGGTTTCGAAATTCAATCTCTTTCTAGAAAGAAAAGGGAAAAAAACCTAAGAAACGAAGAAGGAGAGCCGTGGGAAGGGGAAAGGGATTAACCTGGAAGAGGATGGTGAGGCGGGCGAGAGGCGCGGTGCAGGTCTTGCTGACGGCGCCGGCGATGCCGCCGGCGAGGAGCTGGGAGACGGTTCCGATCTGCGACTGCTGGACGGAGTGAGCGTACTTCCTAACGCCGGCGCGGTCGAGGCTGCTGGCGGAGTTGAGCGACTGCGAGCACGCGGAGAGGTGCGCCCTCGCCTGGTGGTGGTGGAGCCTCCCCTCTGCCGCCGCCGCCGCCTCTGTTTGCATAGCTAAAAGGGAAAAAAAACTCCCTCTCCCTCTATCCTTCTCCTCCCAAAAGCTGCCAATCTGTTCCAGATGACTCTAGAAAACCCTAGCTCCGAACCCAAACCCTAACCCTACCATCTCTCTCTGTGCTTTCCTTCTTCGGCACGCTTCCGAAGGGAGAAGGGAGCTCGGGAGTAAGAAGATTCGTGTTTGGGAATTGTGGGAGTTGGTGGGAGACGAATACAGGAATCGTCTACCGGATATTCTCCCGACCCGTTTTATTATCGATACGGGTGAATCGCAATCAAGTAGGGGTGTCAATAGGTCGGGTTTGACCAGGACTTGACCCGTACCAAACACTATAGAGTCTGTTGGTGATAAAAAAAAGGCTGTCCAATAGAGTCAGGGTATTGTTTGTAAAATTTCATATCAAACTTAGGACGGACTCATCTTATTTATTTATTTTTTGTGTCCTCCTCTCCAATATTGTTTTACCCCGTATTTAGGGATGGTAGTGGGGCGGGGCGGGGCGGGGTGGGGGACAAGGTCTCCACCCCCGCCCTGCCCCGCCCCGCCTCAAGATTTTATCCTCCATCCCCGCCTTCATCCCCGTTTCATGTCCTCCATCCCCGGTTCAAACGGGGATGAGGCGGGGCGGGGAAAAGTGCACGTCCATCCCCGCCTTCACCCTCGGACGGGGATGGATTTTAACCTTCGTCCCTGCCTCCATCCCCGTTTCATACCCTTCATCCCTGGTCCAAACGGGGCGAGGCGGGGCGGGGCCCCGCTTTCCCACGGTCCACTGTCATCCCTACTCGTATTGCCTCACAGTGAGTGACTGTGAGTCTAAGTAGTGAGTCCAAGTATTGCTTCTGTATCACATTTGTAAGTGTTGCTTGGCCAACTTATGAATACAAGTATTTTTCTTAGACATTGTGTCTTTGCCGTGCCGCACACCGCACTACTTATGTGCTTGCTTGTGTTGCTTGTGCTTCTTGGTGATTGCACGTCTCACGGCTTGTCAACGAGTTCTAATCAGGGCTTTCCAAGGGCTCAAAGCACTGATTGAGCATTCGCTCGTATACGGCGGCCTTCGATAAGCAGACTCTCACAAGTCTCTTTCGCTCTTCGATGTTGCCTCTTGATGCACCGCCTCGGGTCGCTCTAACGTGTCACTTTTGCTCCACAGGTTTGCCTAGTCCATATCCTAAGCGCCACACGATCCTCATAAAAAAGCCTTAAGGTAGACCCTTACCAGCTATACAATCATATACCATTGGTATTTGAACTTGCAATGTCCAACACAAGGTGAGGTGATGCTCTTGCCAGATATAAAAAGATAAAAAATATTATTTTATTGGGTATGAACTAGATCTGGTTCATGTAATTTTTATAGGACCCGGGTATGGTTTTTCTTTTGATAGATCCAATTGAACTTGAGCCCAAACCTAGTACAAGCACCTTAAAGTCAGATCCAAGTTCAGACTCATCATGGTCCAAACAAGGTCTGACTGGATCAACCCCTCTACCTTCCTTAAGGGATAGTCTGTCCTAGTTCCAGATTCAAACCTGTTTTTAGGGTGTTTGGGTTTTGCACTGGTTGAGAATTACAATCATAACTTGCATTTTCTCATGTTTCTAAAAACTTGAGAAAGTGCAGTGAATGAGATTTGCATTCTCAGGATCTTGAGAAAATCTAACTTTTAAAGGGCATGACAAACATGCCCTTATGTTTGCTTAGGTTGTAGCGGGGATGAACAATCACACATGAGAAAGTAGTTGTTGTCCATCACAAGGCCAATCTTGTGACCAAGAATCACACGTTTCAATGCATGAACATTCTCAAGTACGATGTGGACAATACCATATTGGATTAGTTGGATGTTGGCTAAATGGATTCAGATTCATATGGTGGCGGAGTGGGGTGGGGCCTTGGCCACTAGACGAGGAAGCAAGGTTCAATTACCATGGGTGCCGCCTCTCTGAGCAAGCCAACGGCCAACATAGGCCTTGGAGGTGGGGGTCCTAGTCTCAGAGTTTTATGTCGTCGGTACAACAATCATTGATATGGCGGGCTAAGCGAGGACAATCAGGTCTTCGTTCCAGGTGCGGTTTCTTTGGGTTATAAATAAAAAAATTCAGATATCTGTCAAATTTGAATATTTGCGAGATTTTGTAGTAAAAAATCAAAATCATATCTGCATGTGATTACAATGGGACATGGTTTTGGCATACCAAACGCAACTAAACCGAATCGGATTCGGTCGGATATCAGATAAAATCCAATTCATTGACATCCCTACAGATTGCCTATGGCCTAAAAAGATAAAGGACGCTTAGGAAAACAAAGTATATTGCTTCCCAATAGAAGCCAGTGTACACTACGGGTTTGGATCTGGATCAGATATCTGACCTAATCACAAGTATTTGGGCAGAAACGTTCCAAAAATATGTGTCTTATAAAACAGGTCATATTCCAAACAAATGATATAGGGTTTAGTTGGATCCAGATCATAATCAGATAAATGAGTCAAAACCAGGTCTGTCTCAATCCATTTTATCTATTTTACATGAAAAAAATATACATGAGCCATTTTATGTTGGTTCAGTATCAGAATGGGCAGATCGTATCCAAATCTAGAATTTTGTCCCTATGTTTCAAGTGGAATATCGATATGAAACTGAAAGGCAGATCTAGCATAAAGTCATCCCTAACCTAACCCGTATCCGACCCATTTGCACCCTTACCTGGTGTATGCCATCTCAATTCCCATTCTCACAAGTGTTATCCTTTGGTATCCACCAATAATTCTGCAAGTGGCTTTGTGTACCTGAAAAGATCAGGTGCAATATGATTGCACACATATTTGTGCATTAAGCACCTGATCTCCCAAAGGGACAGGCAGGGCCTGTTAGTTGTGGGCCCAAGGCCTGATGGAGGGCTTTCAGGTGCTTAATGCACAAATTTTTGTGCCATGTGATTGTACCCAAGCCTGACTCCTTTGTGTACACTGCATTTTGATCATAGTGACAAGTATGGCGAGGTTTATGAAAATCTAACGATAATATTACGAGAAATTGCATGAAAGTTTAAAATGGCAATTTCTCACAAGTTTTTCAAAATATAGCAAGATTTATGAAAAAACATAAATACCGCAATTTAAATGCAATATTTACATTTCAAA
Organism: Nuphar pumila; assembly: GCF_984573655.1. Lineage (NCBI taxonomy): Eukaryota > Viridiplantae > Streptophyta > Magnoliopsida > Nymphaeales > Nymphaeaceae > Nuphar > Nuphar pumila. Next base: position 2,266,073 of record NC_143258.1, on the reverse strand, counting down.
CAGCTATTTATCATGAAAAAACTGTGTATTTTTATTTTTAAACAATTTTTATTAATATTTTCTTATAATTTTTTTTTACATATATATATATTTATTTATTTATTTATTTATTTTTATTGCAAAAAAAATGCGAGATTTATGAAATTTTTTCAAATTCTCACGAGATTTTGAAAAAGATAGATTTTGCCGTTTTTAACTTTTTGTCACTATGGTTGTGATTGCTGCCATATTCTACAACTACAAACTATTACATTAATGGATTAATTAAGACAATAGTTGCACCCTACCCTACGATAAAAAACAACTAGATCTTGAGACTTTTTTAATCTTTTTTTTTCTTATTTGAAATGAAGGAAAACGTTTCCAATCAAACAAGAAATTACAACAAGAAGTCGAGTAGCAAAGAATCAAGAAAACCAGTTACAGAGCAATGTTAAGAAGTCTAAGTCAATAGGAGAGGCAACCAATTGTTGTTGGGTTAAACCACCACGTTGATGGTGGTTACCCACGATGTGGGTAACGTTTCCCCACATAAAGTGCTCCTTCCGTTAAACCCATCACCGAATAAAAGGGGGAACAATTGTTCAACCGTTCTTATTCGGTGATTATAAGAAGGAGGTTTCATGAGCAACCTCATACGGAAGAAAAGGTATGGAAATCAAATTTGTGTATACAGTGAAAAACACAGTGAAAGAGGGAATAGGGTCGACTCACAGGTGGCATTCGGAGGCCTGCGCTTGTGGTGGCTGCAGACCGACTGAGTTGAAGAAAACCCCTCTCCGGCAACATCCTTCGCCCTCCGGCAATAGCCGCCTCAAGTATGCATTCTGTGTGTTCTGTTTTTGCAGGGGCTCCGACCGGTTGGTGGCTGAGACACCGCCGACTTCGAACCGGCGGTGAAACTCACACCCCCCAATAATGGGTTATGGGCCCACACCCTGCATCCGCTGCGAGGTGTGCTCTGGCCGTCCGGTATAGCAGATCGCCGTGGGGCGATTCTGCAGCCAGTCGATGGCAGTCGACGAATGTTGTCGTTTGGCGACAGACAACAAAAAAAATCAGGGGTTTCGGTTTTTACCTGAGGCCATTAGGCTGTTGGTTCTTTCGTTGTCGCCTGAGACTGCCACGCAGAGTCACCGTTATTCTGGCCAGCCACTGTCCGGCGATGCAAGCATCCAACCGGCGACGCTTTGGGTTTCCGGTAAAGCAGTTGCGCCGGGTCTGGGCTCCGTGAGGGTCGTCGGAAGATGTGGCGGCTCGCCGACAGACGACGTTGGTCGTCGACGGGCGACATTGGGTCACCGGCAGGCGAAGTTGGTCGTCGGCGGGCGACATTGGTCGCTGGCTGCCAGATGGGGAAAACCCCTCTTTTGAGAAAAATCAGGGTTTTTCTACCCCTTTTCAGTTTTTTTTTTTAACGGGTGGAATCAGATCGGGTCCGGTGCTTGTTCGGACCCAGATTCGGTTCATATCTGGTCTACCCAAATCAAGTCATACCGGGTCAGACCCAGATACAATTCTTTTTGGGTCAAACCTGGATCCGGTTACACCTGGGTCTGACCCGGATCCGGTTATACCGGGTCTCACCCGAATTCGGATACAACTCGGGTCTGGACCGGATCAAGTTAGTACTGGGTCTGACCTGAATTCAGTTAAACCCAGGGTCCGACCCAGATCCAGTTCATACCGGGTTCGACCCGGATCTGGTTTATACCGGGTCCGACCCAGATCTGGTTTGTATCGGGTCTGACCCAGATCCAGTTACAATCGGGTCCAACCCGGATCCAGTAGGGTCCAGGCACTATTTGGCTTGAACTGGATCAGGGACTGATTCGGCCCCCTTTCGGGACCGGTTCAGAGTCGTTTTTGACCGATTCCTTCCAGTTTCTCACTGGTTCTGAGATGCTAAGACCCTATTTTCTTAAATATAAGAAAATACAGGGATTTTGACATACGGTTATAGGGTTTATGAACTTTTGTTCATACTTGACCTGGTTCAGAACCAGTTCAGACCCTTGAATGATCAGTTCGGGGCTATTTCAAACTGGTTCAGAGTGCTTTAAGACCGGTTAGTGATACATATGACTGGTTCATTCAGTTTTTGAACCATTTCGAATGTCATATGACTGGTTCATTCAGTTTTTGAACCATTTCGAATGTCATATGACTGGTCCATTTAGTTTACGGACCATTTCAAGATATTGTTTTCATATTGGCATTAAGGATAGTTAGATGACTTAGTGTTTTCATGTCACCAAAGTGACTGAAAACACGTATGTCATCAAAGAATTTTATACTATCATACAGTTTAAGTTGATATCCACATTGTACTTTGATTCATGAAATGATAAATGACCCAAAGGTAGTTTTATCGTGTTTGGAATTTAAATAGGGTAAAATAAGGTAAATGTGTTAAGATACATCACACATGAGTATCCAAAGGTACCTTGTGTTGATGGTCTAACTTCACAAGAACCTTAGTTTTACCGAATATGGTCGGTAGGCGAAGTGGTTTCGCGTGTCAGAGCTCTTACCAAAGTAGGACTCCGATGACCCCCTTCACTCTCTTGGAAATAAGCATATCAAGGGCCTTTATTCTTTTGCTTTTTTCATTAAAGTTTAGTCTCGTATGAATGCTTCTTGATACGTGTCTTTTGTCATGCTGTTTCTAGTTCTGTGATTTTAGATGACTCTAGCTCTATACCTTTTTTTGATGAATCTAACTTTAGTGATTGGAAATAAACTATTTTTTTTACATTAGGGTTTATGGATTTAAATATGACCTTAAGGATAGATGAACCCACTGCCCTCACTGATCAGAGCATTGTTGATCAAAAGATTGCTTTTGAGAAGTGAGAGCACTCGAATAAGCTTAGTTTATTGCTTTTGCAATCTAAAGTAGCTAATAATATTCGTAGTGCTATCCCACAAAGCAGAATAGTGAAGGAATTCATGAATGCCATTGAGGCACATTTTGTGAGTTCAAACAAGGCCAGAGCCAGTACCCTGATGTCAAAACTCATATCTATGAAATATACTGAAGGGGAAAACATTCGCCAACACATTTTTGAGTTGAGGAACATAGCGTCTCAGCTAAATGACATGGAGTTCACCATCTCAGATTCTTTCCTAGTGCATTTGGTTTTAACGACCTTACCTTTAGAATACAGACCTTTCAAAATCTCTTACAACACACATAATGATGAATGAACATTCAATAAACTTATGTCTAAGTGTGTTGAAGAAGAAAATAGGTTGAAAGGGGAGAAAGTGCAGAGTGCACATATGACTTCTCATACATCCAAGGTAGGACCAAGGAAGAATGCATTTAAGAGAAATGCTAGGAAGAAGCCAACTGGGGATAAATCATCCCAAGACAAGCAATCTGACTCTACTCTCATAAGGTGCTTCTTTTGCAAGAAGAATGAACACAGGAAGACATATTGCATAAAGTATAAGAAGTGGTTGGAAAAGAGAGGTAATTTGTCATTTGTTTCTCATAAATGTAATTTATTATATATTTCTGAAAATAGCTGATAAATTAAATCTTACATGCTTTGGCATCGAAGGTTAAGTCATATCTCTGAAAAAAGAATAAAGAGACTCGTAAATGAAGGGATCTTGAAATCTCTAGATTTTACCGACAATGACCCATGTGTTGATTGCATAAAGGCTAAACATACAAACACATATAAAGAGGGTGCCAAACACAGCAGTGAGATATTGGAGATAGTTTATACAAATGTATGTGGACCGTTTTCTCCCTGTTACACAGGCGAAAAATATTTTGTTACCTTTATTGATGACTATTCTCGGTATATGTATCTCTACTTGATATTTAAAAAAATCTGATGTTTTTCAGATGTTTAAGGAATTTAAGAAAGAAGTAGAGAAACAAATCAATAAGGTTACTAAGATAGTCATGTTTGATAGAGGTGGCGAATATTATGGTAGATTTACTGAGATGGGACAAAGAGAAGGACCATTAACGTGATTTCTCAAAGAGGAAGGCATTGTGCCTCAATATATCATGCCTGATAGTGCCTATCAAAATGGTGTACCTGAAAGAAGAAATCGTACGCTTAAAGAAATGGTCAGAGCTATGTTGAATTATTCAACACTTCTCATAAAGTTGTGGGGTGAAGCCTTAAGGATTGTTGTGCATATTTTGAATAAGGTTCCTACGAAATCTGTGCCTAAAACTCCTTACGAGCTGTGGACAGGTAGGAAACCATCACTGTCTTATATGCACATATGGGGATGTCCTGCAAAAGCTAAACTGTATAACCCCCACATTAAAGTCTTTGATCTAAGAACAACCAGTGGATATTTCATTGGTTATCCATAAAGATCAAAAGGGTACAAGTTTTATTGCCCATCTCACTCACCACAGATTGTTGAAACGGATAAGGCAAAATTAGTAGAAGATGGTTTAGTAGGATTAAGTGCACTTCAAAGCCTTGGTTTTGAGGAAGTACATGATCCAATTTCGTCACCTGTTAAGGAAAACATCAAAAGATACCACATTGTTATTCCTAATGATGGTGTGGTTGATCATTCAATTGTTAATGCACAAATCCAAAGTGAACCTATTGTGGATAATGCGGAAGAGCACGAACAAGATGATCAAGTTCAATCTGAGCCTAAGGAATGAACTGTTTGGAGATTCACAAGGATTAGGAGATCTGTTATACATCCTGATTATGTGGTGTACCTTCAGGCGCCTGGTGATTTCATAGATATGGATGATGGCTCGTTGATTTTTATGGAAACTGTTGAAAGCAAACAATCTTTGCACTGGATAAAAGCCATGAAAGAAGAGTTAGACTCTATTGCTAAAAATCAAGTGTGGGATCTTGTCACGTTACCTAAAGAAGTAAAGCCCGTAGGGTGTAAATGGGTCTTTAAGACCAAGAAAGACTCCAAAGGTAACATAGAGAGACATAAAGCTAGATTGGTTGCTAAAGGATTCACCCAGATAGAGGGCATTGACTATAATGAGACATTTTCTCATGTCTCAACTAAGGAGTCAATGAGGATAATTTTGGCCCTCGTAGCTCATTATGACTTAGAGTTACATCAGATGGATACGAAAACAGTGTTCCTCAACGAGGATCTGAATGAAGAGGTATACATGGAACAACCTCTTGGTTTCTCTTAAGATGATCGTTTGGTTTGTAAGCTTAACAAATCAATATATGGACTTAAACAGGCCTCCTGACAGTGGTATATTAAATTTTCCCAAGTCATTGTGACTTTCGGGTTTACAGAAAATATTATTGATCAATGTATATATCTTAAGGAAAGTGAGAGTAAGTTCATTATATTGATGTTGTATGTGGATGACATTTTACTTGCAACCAACAATATAAAGTTGCTTTCAGAGACTAAACAGTTTTTTGCATCACATTTTGATATGAAAGATATGAGTGAGGTTGCTTATGTTCTTGGCATTGAGATCCATCGAGACAGAGCAAAAGGTTTTCTAGGCCTCTCCTAGAGATCCTATATAGATAAGGTGTTAAAGTGATATAGAATGAAGAATTGTTCTCCTAGTTCTACACCCATATCAAAAGGTGACAAGCTGAGCCTAAAGGATTGTCCACAGAACAATATTGACAAAGCACAAATGAGTGTTTATCCATATGCATCCGTCGAGACAGAGCAAAAGGTTTTCTAGGCCTCTCCCAGAGATCCTATATAGATAAGGTGTTAAAGTGATATAGAATGGAGAATTGTTCTCCTAGTTCTACACCCATATCAAAGGTGACAAGCTGAGCCTAAAGGATTGTCCACAGAACAATATTGACAAAGCACAAATGAGTGCTTATCCATATGCATCAGTTGTTGGCAGCTTGCAGTACGCGCAAACATGTTCTCGACCAGATATTTCTTTTGCAGTAGGGGTGCTTGGCAGATTTCAGTGCAATCCAAGTTTACCTCATTGGAAGGCTGCGGAGAAAGTCTTGCGGTACTTGCAAGGGACAAAAGACTATATGTTGACATATCATAAAGTTGATCACCTCGAGGTCATTGGTTACTCAGATGCGGATTTAAGAGGATGCCTTGATAGTAGAAAGTCTACTACTGGGTACGTCTTCTTACTTGCTGAGGGCGCAATCTCTTGGAGGAGTGAGAAGCAGACGACCACTGCTGCCCATACCATGAAAGCAGAATTTATTGCATTGTACGAGACTACTTCGGAGGCTATATGGTTAAAGAACTTCATATCACAGTTAAAGGTGGTCGATTCCATTGGGAAATCACTGAAGGTCTACTGTGATAATGAAGCTGCGGTGTTCTTTTCGAACAACAACAAAAGTACTACGTCATGCAAGCATATGGAATTGAAGTATTTTGTTGTTAAAGAAAAAACAAAGAATCATTTAGTACATATTGTTAATATTGGTACCAAAGAGATGATCGTTGATCCTCTTACTAAAGGGCTAGCATCGGGATTATATTCTGAACATGTAATGAGGATGGGATTGTTAAACTCTTTTTGACATATGCATATAAATAAAGTGATCACTTTCAGTTTTTTTATTCTCATTATGGTTGTTGTTAATCTTATAAGGATTAGAGATTCAACTAAAGACCTATAGAATAGAATAAAAATGTCATTTTATTCATCAAGTTATTCCCATAAGGTTTTCTTGTTAAAGGGTTTGTCGTCGAAACAAGTGGGAGAATGTTGGGTTAAACCACCACGTTGGTGGTGGTTACCCACGATGTGGGTAACGTTTCTCCACATAAAGTGCTCCTTCCGTTAAACCCATCACCGAATAAAAGGGGGAACGGTTGTTCAACCATTCTCATTCGGTGATTATAAGAAGGAGGTTTCATGAGCAACCTCATACGAGAGAAAAGGTGTGGAAATCAAATCTGTGTATACAGTGAAAAACACAGTGAAAGAGGGAATATGGTCGGCTCATCGGTGGCATTCGGAGGCCTGTGCTTGTGGTGGGTGCAGACCGGCTGAGTTGAAGGAAACCCCTCTCCGGCAACATCCTCCGCCCTCCGGCAATGGCCGCCTCAGGTATGCATTCTGTGTGTTTTGTTTTTGCAAGGGCTCCGACCGGCTGGTGGCTGAGGCACTGGCGACTCCGGACCGGCGATGAAACTCACACCCCCCAACAATTGTCAATTCACCAAAGCTTGTTTATCAGATTCAGTACACCCGCTCCAAAGAAAATGCCTTTTTGAACATCGATAAACTCCTTTTCTACCTGCAAACAGGGGCCTGCGCTTGTGTGGCAGGAGCAGTTAGTGCAAGTCACCTTGTCTTGGGATGTTGCAAGTTCGAACCCTTATGGTATAGTTGTATAACTGGTAGGGGTCTGCCTAACCCTAGCTTTCTCTGTCGAAAAAAAAAGCTCCTTTTTGAGAGTCCTAATCGATTGCAATATGATTGCAGAAAAATTTGTGCATTAAGCACACGATCGCGATCACCCTCCATTAGGTCCCCAAGATGGAGGGTGATCAGGTGCTTAATGCACAACATCATGTTACACCTGATCTTTTCACTCCTTTTCCACCTGTGGGAATACGCTAAATGGATAGAAAATATATGAGAATCGAGTTGAGTACTGAACCCTGATGTAAGCCCCTCTTGAACTGAAAAATTTCTCCAGTTTCCCCGTTCACAAGCACTACAGTAGAGGCATTGTAGATTAGATATTGAATCCATCAAAGTCACTGATAACCAAACCCCATATTATGCATTGTGTCCAACTAGGGATGGCAGTGGACTGGGGCGGGGGCGGGGGCAGAGGACAAGGTCTCTACCCACGCTCCGTCTCAAAATCCTGCCCTCCATCTCCACCTCCATCCCACACGGGTTTTGATTTTAACCTTCATCCCCGTTTCATGTCCTCTATATATCCTCGGTCCAAACAGGGATGGGGCGGGGCGGGGAGGGGAGGGGCAAGGTGGGGATCAGAGCGGGGATCAAAATGAGAACGGGGCAGGGCAGGGCAGGGAAAAGCACAAGTCCATCCTCATCTCCATCCCCGCACGGGTTTTGATTTTAACCTTCATCCCCGTTTCATATCCTCCATCCCCAGTCCAAACGAGGCGAGGCGAGGCAGGGCGGGCCACATTGCTATCCCTAGCCTCAAGCAAACAAATGGGTTTGAAATCACCAATGTCCACCACCCCTTCATGCTTAGGAATGTGAATAATCAAAGAGCGGTTAAAGGCACGCAATAATCTACTATTACAATGAAATTCTAGAAATAGCTGAAAAAGATCGTCGTGAGTTGCATGCCAGAACCATTTGAAACAATCAACCGGATAGCCATCTTCACTAGGGGCATTAAGATTTGAGAGTTCTCAAACTGCATCATGAATTTCATGAAGGAAAAATGGCGTCTATCTTGCTCCTCCAGGTGATGAAGAATGTAAGGAGCTAATCCACCTCACATTAGGAGGATCATGTTGATACCAAGATCTGAGGTACTCGGGAAGAAACTGTAAATCACCTTATTGATGACCTCCAATGTACATGAATGTGATCAATGGCGGAGCCAGGAATCTAAACTAGGGTGGGCACAAATGCCAGTAAAAAACAAATCAAAACTCTTAATTCTATCAACATGATTGAATAGATATGTTAATTGAAAAAAACAAACCCTTAAAATTCTAACCAAAATCAAGCATGTGTTCAAAAAATTATGTTAATGTAGATTGAAATAAAAAAAGACAAAAATACTTAATTAAATAATCATAGCATTTAAGAAACAAAATAAAAAACTTAAATTCTAAAAAAATCAAAGATTTAGGGGCTTAATAAGTAATAACCAAAATCAAACATTCATTAATAAAATCTTACTTAATGATATATAAAAAATAACACAAAAAACCAAATTTGTAAATAAACATTTGCATCATTTGAAAAAAATGCTAATCAATACCCTAATCTTCAAAAATTTCATGGATTTATGTTCATTGAAAAAACAAAAACCAAACCCCCCAATATTCTAACTAAAATTAGGGGTGGGCACTGGGCTGGCCCGGCCTGGGCCTGTTTAGAGCTCACCCCACGAGGCTTTAAGTGCAGCACAGCCCAGAGATGGCCCGGCCCGTTTATTAACGGGTTAGGCTTTGTTTCGCTTCTTAACGAGTTTGGGTTTGAAGAGCAGCCCATGACCCCACCAAGCTTTAAGTGCAGCACAACCCAGAGATGGCCCGGCCCGTTTATTAACTGGTTAGACAATAGTGATAGTCTAGGAAACCTCAATACATATGCAACAAATTATCAAGGTGGTTTTTTTTTTATTAAAAAGAAAAAAACTTGTGATTATGGTGTGTGTGGTGGGTTGGTGGTAGCCTGGTATGTAGGGTTAGAAAACAAGCCAAGCAATTCCGGGCTCAAACTCGTAAAATAGGTCCGGCAAGCTTAATATAAATAATAAGTATTTGGCATGGCTAGACTTGTAGAAACTTGTTAAGTAGTAAAAAATACATTTTAGATATATTTTATATGTAATTTCTTGTAATCTTATTTTCCCCAGCTCTAAAGCAATGTATTTTCTCTAAAAACAAGTCATCTTAACTCGAACTCATTTACGAGCTCAAACTTGGCTTGACTCGCCACATGAATTAGTCAAGCTTAAACACTTCAAGCTCGGCTTGTTCAGCTCATTTACCAGCCCTAGTGACAGGTGCTAAAAGTGAAGCAAAGTTTACAATCTTTTGTGAGAGCGACGTGAACAAGCAATCTTAGCGCGAGAGGCATAATTGTGTGAATACGCAAGCACACACGAAAGCTTAGCAGTAGCACACGGGTGTGGATCGGGTGCAATCACATGGCACAAAATTTGTGCATTAAGCACCTGATTGCCCTCCATCAGGCCTTGGGTTGTCAACGGGTCGGGTTTACCCAGATCCAACCCGAACCAAACCTTATAGGCTCTGGGTATGGTGATAAATAATAAGACCCGATTAAGACTTGGGTCCAGACCCGAAGGTTCGATTAATACATGAACCCAGGTATAGTTTGTGAAATTTTATACGAGACCCGGACCTGTCCCGAGTTCTGATTAAGACCCGCAATTTTTCAATGTAAAAATGATAAAAAAAATATGGTTTTACCGGGTATGGTCCGGGTCTGGTTCATGTAGTTCTTATCGGGTCTGGGTATGATTTTTCTTATTGTGGGCCCGATTAGACCCGAGTTCGGACCCGATACCATACCCAAAAATTAGGTCCAAGTCTGGTTCCACTTGGGTCCAAACCAAACCTGACCTGTTGACACCCCTAGAATGACCTAGCTATCACTAAGTTGGGTATGGTCTAGGGGTCTCAATGGGTCCGGTTTACCCAGATCCGACCCATAGCAAACCCTATAGGGTCTGGGTATGGTGATAAATAAGAAGACCCGATTAAGACCCGGGTTCAGACCCTAAGGTCCGATTAATACATGGAGCCAGGTATAGTTTGTGACTTCTTATACCAGACCTGGGCCTGACCCAAGTTCTGATTAAGACCCACAATATTTCAATGTAAAAATAATAATAAAATACTATTTTACTGGGTATGGCCCGAGTCTGGTTTATGTAGTTCTTATCAAGTTTGGGTATGGTTTATCTTATGATCGGTCTGATTAGACCCGGGTTCGGACCCGATACCATACCCGAAAATCGAAGTTAGGTCTGGTTCTACTTGGGTCAGAACCAAACCTGACCCATTGACACCCCTAGTCCGGTTGAAAGTGACAAAAATCTAAAAAATGGTAAAAATATCAGCAGCCGAAAACTTGCAAGAAATATTGACAATATCAAACAAATTTAATTTTTGTATGAAGAAATTCAAATAAAATATATTTAAAAACACATTATTTGTCACGACAAATAGCCATTAAAAACATAAATATCATGTTTAAAACACAATATTTATGTTTTTTATGAAAAAAACCACGATATTTTGTGAGAACTTGCCGTTTAAAGAATTCACTTAAATTTTTGCAGTATTTGTCACACTGGTCTAGTCCATCTTCAGCTCTACCTTAGTGGTTACTGAATTGGGGTGCAAACGGATCCGATTTGGTTGGATTTCCAATCAGAATTTGAGACATTATTATCATATGTGGCTCTTACAATAAAACTTAAATGTACATCTGAATTGGGTTAGGACTTATATTATCCATTTTTTATTCTGAATTTATATTTGAAAGTAGATCACTATATTAAGAAAATATATCGGATTTGTATTCAAATTTGGTTCGAACTGATCCTTGCACTTTCTGCATGTAAATCACTTGTTCTCAACCTTATTTTTACCAGATCCATATTACCATAAAGAATTCGATTAGGATTAAAGTATACAGAATCATCTTGGTTCAGATTTGGATTCAACATTATTACATCAGATCTAGTACAGACGAGTCTCAGATTCAATTTTGCCATTTTTAAACAAGTTTCCGATTCAGATCTATAATGATGAAGTCTGGCTGGAGCTACATTGGTGCTAAGAATCGAGGTCTTAACAATGCCCATCGCCGGAGCAAAGCAAACCCCTCTTCCCCTTGTCTGGCACCCTTATGTCCCTTTGTTCCCTTTCATGTTGTTTTCTGTTTGTGTTACCTCATTGGACTGTTTGGATGATTATTTAAGGTTGAATAAATTCGTAGTTATTGTTTGTTATTTAGATAGTAAATCTGAGTTTCTTTTTACATTGAATGAAACATATTTTTAGATATTAGGAGGTATCATTTAGGACAAGTTTTTCAAGTGGGCTATTTGTGCGTTTTTTCCGCTTCCTTGTGCTTGTGCTTGATTTACCTATGATTGAATAGGTGAGTTGATTCATAAGTCTGAATGTTATTTCTGTGAAGTTTATGCTTGGACAAGATTTATATTTTATTTCATGAATTTTTCATGTTGAATCATTTAAGTCGAAGTGTTTGTATGGGTTTGAGAGGCGCTCACCAAGTATTTGGTGAAACACTTCAACGAACTTGAATGTGTTTGAGAGCCACTCACCAAGTTAAAATCCCCTACTGTGCACGCTCCAACTCTCCAACTTCCTCACAGAAAAACCTCTTTAAAGGTAAGGTAGTGGAACCATAAACTACAATTAACGTGAACTATTCGAAGGATGCTGAAATCTTGAAGCATATCATGATTGAGAACCGCCCTCTATGAATAATACAACCCTTAGTACCAAACTTTCAGGCCACCAAAATTCCTCCCAACCTTCCTTGAGATGGGATAAAGTCGAAGGAACACATCCGCCAAATCTGATTCAGCAACCCAACTTCAATGTCCTTCATTTTTTCCTCCAAAATATAAATTATATCTCTAAAGTTTGCAATAAATAATTGTTTGCCAAACCCCTTAATGTTCCACGTCATGATCTACTATTAGATCGGGTTTAAATATGTCTTTTTTTTAAGACATTGCAAACCAGAGTTATCGGAAATGCCTAGGTAAGTGGGAAAGCGTGCTTCCCCAAAGCGCATTTTGGAAGCGCAAAATGTTGCGCTCATGCTTCTCTTTTTTTCCATTTTTTTTTTGTATTTTCATTATTTATTTATTTATTTTTGCTTCTGCCTCACTTCCTAGGTCGCTTCCGGTTTGCTTTCTAAGTTGCTTATGAGATAATTCTTGATTCGCTCCTAAGTTGTCCCACGCTTTCTGCTTTCTAAAATTTTGAAAGTGTCTCTCTTTTCGTGCTTCCTGTATAACTTCTTGCTCTCACTTCCTTGACTGGCAACCATGTTGCAAACTACAAGTCCAAATCTCAGTCTCCTAAGCTTGTATTTATTATGGTCTGATGGATCTCTACCTGGTTGAGTTTGCATTAATTAAGTAAATCCAATTCAAATTGCTTCTCCTGTATAAAGGACATTAGGGATAATTTTCTATGCTTGTTCTACTGGAAGAAAGATAGAGAGAGAAGAGTTGCAAGTTTTTTATTTTGTTTTTAGATAGTCTAGCTGTGGTTAGGCAGACCCCCACCAATTTTACAACATTGGGTTTTGAACTTGCAAAGTCCCAACACAAGGTGAAGTGAACTCACAACTCCTACAGATCCTGCAATGTGGTATGCATGAAAGCAATTATGACAATATTTTTTACACATCCTGAGTGAGATGCATGGTTTGGATGTGGTCTCTTAGGATTGAGCATAACTAGGGATGTGGCCAGTGAAAGGGGGGGGCTTTGCCCTGTTTGAATTGGGTTTGGAGGAAATGGGGGATTGAGATTAAAATCAAAACCCGTGTGGAGATGGACTTACGCTTTCCTCCGCCCGGCCCACCCCGTCCCGATCCCCGTTAGTAAACCTTTATCTTCTTCTTTAGGGATGACAGTGGTCCCAGGGAAAACGGAACTCCACCCTGCCTCACTCCATTTGGACTGAGGATGGAGGATATGAAATGGGTATGGAGGTTAAAATCAAAACCCGTGCAAGGATGAAGGACAAAATTTTGAGACGAGACAGGGGTAGAGACCTATAACCGTAACTGCTTGGGGGTATGCATTGCTACTTTGATCATTCCCCCACTATTGGTATCACTCTGTCATTACCTCTAGTGTGTTTTGCATATGATTGTGGCTATGGTTATCTTTCAGAGAGAAGTGATGAATGGTTTCATGGCGGGACATGGTCAAACCGACTTCGTTGTGATGGAGTCTTAGAGACAAGGAAATCCCCACCAACGCCACCCTTGACATGGTTGGCTCGGACCAAGGTCTGTTCGACTGGTAGTGTGTGCCATTGACTAAACACGGATCCCATCATTTGAAATAGGATGGGTTCCATCGTACATTCAATCCTAGCCATCCAATCAACGGCTAAATGGTCCTGCTGGATGGTTAGGATTAAATCGTACGATGAAACCCATACTATTTCAAATGATGGGATCCTGTTCGCCATTGACGCTGCTACTGTAGTCATTGGCGGTCGCCATTGGCATGGTGTCAGATCCTAATTCCTTCACTGGTTGGACATCCAGGTTACGGAGGTCCGCCAAGCAGTTGCTGTTGGGGTGCATTGCCAGGGCTAGCTGGGCCTGATGGCTCCTAGTGTGTCTCTCATCCTCTCCATGAATGGATTCTGTCTTCTTCACCGAATTCAGGTCCGCTTAGTTCCATCGACGAAGAATCACGCATTTTGAGCTTGTGGATTTCTTCCACCAATGGCTTCCATAGTCGGACTCTCGCGTTGATGAACCAGTTCGAGACCTGCCATAGTGATATCTTTTCTTTTTTTTTGGCATAATAGAGCAAGGTTGTTAAATGCGATGAGGCGAAGCGAGGCCTTGAGCCTGCGCTTCGCCTCTGAGGCGTACGCGTCTCACAACTGGAATGGAAGTGAAGCGGTGGGAGGGGAGGCAGTAAGAGAAGGACCACCCGCCCAGCTGGTACGGAAGCGAGGGATATGCGGGTCGTCCGGTGGTCGGAGAAGACTGAGCAGCAGCTGCAGCACAGCAACTCCGGTGGTCACAACTGGTCGGAGGTTGATGAGGGGCGCATCACAGCAACGCCTCAGTACCTTGAGCGTGCGCCTTCAGGTACTCTCACAACACTGTAATAGAGAATGAATATTGTTTATAATCAACAAAAAAAAGACTAATCATCATCACCATGTGTCCAGCAAGCTCGTTTTATATCATGCATTCCCTTTTTTTATTAAAGAAAAGTAATCATTATTAATATCATAAAAGATAGAAGAATTTACAGCAAACTCAAAAAAAGGCCCCCTTAGTGCTTAGTCCGGTTTGAAGCGTCGCCATTAACAATGGCCTTTGTTAGCATTTATTACGTTTGTTTAGGATGTGTACCCTAGTTGCATACATAATTAGTGTTTGAGAACGCGTTCATGACCCGTGTCTCTCATAACTCATTTGTGTCTGAGAGAGAGAGAGAGATGTCCGCGTGGGACTTTAAATCACCGCCCAAAGACCCAATGGGGGTGGGTCTTTAGGTCTAACGGTAGGGTTGGCCCAAAATGGGCCAGTTTGGATCCAAGCTCGTACGAGGGTGGAGTGGATCCAGTTGGTTGGGCAATACAAAAAATAAAAAATGAAAAATACCCAAAAATCATGCATATACCCGCTGATGGTCCAAACGAATCCTACCAAGCCATTAGAACTAAGCTTAAAAAATAAAATTATATTTATTTAAAATAAAGTTTAAATACCCAAAATCTAATTCATGGCAAAATGTGATCAAACATGCTCCGAATAAAATCCAGAATATCAAAATTAAGCTTGAAAGGGCATTTTAGTTTGTAGGCTTGGTACCAGCAGGTCATTGTTATGTTCTCCTTGAGTTCTCCCACAGGCGCTGCAGCTCTCTCTCTCTCTCTCTCTCTCTCTCTCTCTATATATATATATATATATATATATATATATATATATAGGAGAGAGAGAGAGAAAGTAATGGGTCCGTGCTATACCCGTTTGGTGCTAAACTGCATGCTGAATTAGGTTTTTTGGCCTTTTTTATTTTATTTTTAAATTCTGACCATACAGATGTGATCTATCTACTTGATTTTATAGGGATCAGCCCTTGAAGCATTGATTCCGACACATGGTGAGATTTTATAAAGTTTGAAAAATCAATGGTCCAAAATTTTTAAGGCTCCAAACATCAATTTTTTCATCAAAAATACATGATCCAAGAGCGAATTTTTAGTAAATCGACCAATGCCCAATACATTTATAGAGTCAGAATCGCATAAAAAGCACCGAAGAAGCCCAAATAACCCATTTAGCACCAAATGGGTTTATCAGGACCCATTAATATATATATATATATATATATATATATATATATATAGAGAGAGAGAGAGAGAGAGAGAAAGAGAGAGAGAGAGAGAGTAATTCAACATTACTACTCATGAAGATCAACAAAATGTTGAACCCATGAACTGAACAAGAGCAAAAGCCAAAACCAAAAAAAAAGCACAAGAGAAAAGAACACCAGACATTACCACTCATGAAGATCAACAAAATGTTGAACCCATGAACTGAACAAGAGCAAAAGCCAAAACAAAAAGAAAGCACAAGAGAAAAGAACATCACACACAGAGAGAGAGAGAGAGAGAGGTGCAGGTGATGGTGAGTAAATGGATGGTAATAACAAAGAAGACAGTGAAGGTGACTGAAGATGCTCGTGACATCCATTTGTCGCGGCTAAAATATTTGTGTGCTTTCATGCATCACTGGAAACTGGCCATGCGGATGTCAAACCCGCTCGAGTGTCCCAAGCAGAGTGGAGGACACTATGCTGACCCACAAATGTATCTAACAAGAGATAGTCAAATTCTTTCTTTTCATTTTGGAATAAGAGCACATAGTCAAATTTAGCCACCATGATCAACATCACATGCCCTTCTTCTTATCACCTGTTTTAAAACCACTAATACGCGTCTTAACAGGATCCACTCATATCCTAATGGCAAACCCACTCAAGTGTTCAAATAGAATGAAGGGGACACTGGAAATGACAATATCATAGGGACCTACCATTGGATCTTAGAGTAGACAGTCAAATTCAATCCGTCACGAGCTTAGAAGCGAAGGCCCCCGCAACGTAGCTTTCGGGTAATCATGGCGGTTCAGAACAATCAGAATGCCTTGTTCTCAAACTTTCTTCATCACAGACTGAACCACTAATGCATGTCAAACCACACCCAAGTCCATTTTTCACTGTGAAGGGGAGGTGCACGTGGTATGTCCACTAAAACACATGCCACTGTACCAAGTGATTTGGCATCTTCATTTTCACAGAAATTATGAACAAGGGAGTTGAGTGGAGACTGCAATAGTGATCTATGTATGGAATCAATACGGCAATGAGGAAATGTAACACAAGAAAACCGAGGCGAGGGTCTGGCTCCCAAGTTTTTGAATATATATATATATATATATATATATATATAGAGAGAGAGAGAGAGAGAGAGAGAGAAAGAAATGAGTCGGTGCTAAACTGCATGCTAAATGTGTTTTTTTGGGCTTCTTGAGTACTTTTTATGCGGTTCTCGCTCCATAAATGTGCTGGGTATGGTTGATTTAGTAAAAATTCACACTTGGATCATGTGTTTTCGAAGAAAACAATAATGTTTGAAGCCTAAAAAATTTACAAAGATTTTGAACCTTTGATTTTTCAAACTTTTATAAAAAACCACCCATGTTTTGGAATCAAACTTTTCAAGAGCTGATCCTTATTTTTCAAGTACATAGGTCACATCTATACTATCAAAATTTAAAAATAAAATGAAAAGGCTCAAAAAACCCATTTAGCATGCAGTTTAGCACCAAATGGGTTTAGCAATTACTTTTACTTTTTCTTTTTCTTTCTCTCTTTTTTTTTTCTCTCTCACTCTATATATTTACTAAAATATAACTAAAAATATGGGCAGTTTCAACACCTTTTTTGCAAATCCAACCAGGTGAATGTGCTTAACATGATGAATTTGCTAGGAATCAACCATTGGATCGTGTATTTTTTATAAAAAATATGATTTTTAAATGCTTGGATATTTATGAAGCAATATATATATATAGGTTCATTATAAACCCATTTGGTCCTAAATCTGAGTTAAAGCATGCTGACCGTCCATCAAACGCATTGATGAACGGTCAACAAGCAAAAAATGCAAAAAATCACTTTTTTGGCACAAACATTTACTAAAGCTTTTAGTGCACCAATAAAGAACTTTTTCAAAAAATACTCTTGGCTTTTTGTGCACCAAAATATTTTAGTTTAATGGATCATGCGAGTCAAGCTGAGCTCAGCTCGCATGCACATGAGCTAAACGAGCCAAGCATGAGCTGGCTTGCCTAAATAAAAAATTTATTTTTTATCAAAGTGTATATAGTGAGAATGAAACCCCTGACTTCTCGAGCACAAGTATACCCAGACACCCCGCTTAGCTAACATGTGCTTTGAACACATGTTTTATATAAGCTATCTAATTGAGCCTATATGAGCTGAGTCAAACCGAGATGAACATCCTTTGTTCGTACCATAGTGACAAAAGTTAAAAACGGTAAAATCTCGAGAGTCAAAAAACTAAGGAGATTTTAATTTTTTTTATAAATCTTGCATTTTTAAGCAAAATCGCGACAATAAAAAATAAATATAAAAAAATAAGAAAATATAAATAAAACACATTTAAAAATAAAAATCTCAAGATAAAATATCTAATAAAATGGTAAATATCGTGATATTTAACACGTTTTGAAAATCTCATGAGAAATTACCGTCTTAAACTTTCAGGCAATTTCTTGCAATATTATCGTGATATTTTTATAAATCTCGCAATATTTGTTACAGAGGTTCGTACTCAACACAACTATATATAATGAGGATCACCATTTAAATGAACCGAATATGAACATAGCTTAGTGTGGAGTAATGAAAATAACAAATTTTTTTGTAGAAGCAATATAAAATTTAACAAAGGCACAATCAAATCACGACACAAGGGTTTACGTGGTTCGGTCAACCCGACCTACATCCACGGGGCACAGAGAGAATAATCCACTATAATAAGAGTAGAAAGTACAATATAGAGAGTACAACGTCCAATAGCTTGCCCAAAGCTAAAGAAAATAATAACAAAGGAATCACATGAAAAGAGAGATATAAGATTACCTCTCGGGTGCACAACCCAAGTCAAAACCCACACCACAACCAACACTTCTCTCTGAGGATCAATGCGTGGTGATGAACCTTCTTCCTTCCTCTTCTTCTCTCTACTCTCTCTCTTACTTCTTCTCTCTCTGCACGCTGCACACAACCACTCTATTCATAGCACTCTGCTCTTCTCTCACCAGCACACAACCCCTGCACCCCTATTTATAGATGGCATAAAGTCTTCTGGATGTGAGCCTTCTAGACTCATTCTAGAAACCAAAGAGGTTTTGACCCTTCAACTTCCTGCATTAATGAGAAGTGAGTGGTTATTCCACTTCCCAACATCATTAATGGAGGGATAAGGTTGGCCCTTCAACTTCTCTTGTATTACTGGGAAGTAGTGAGTGGCTATTCCACTTTCCCACACCATTAATGAGGGATAGGGCTAGACCCAACAATCTCCCCCTCCAGCCCAAGGGGATACTTCAATTCAACTAATCAATTGGAGTTCATACCGGCCAGCTGCCGACATGTATTTTATTTCTCCATCGATAAGGCCTTTATCAGCATATCTGCACTATTATTATTTGTGGAGATCTTTGCAAGATGAAGTAAATTTTTTTTAAACACATCTCGGATCCAATGATACATGATATCTATATGCTTTGACTTTGAGTCAAAACTTGGATTCTTGGTGAGATGAATAACACTCTGACTGTCGCAGTACACCAAGTACTTCTTCTAAACCCAACTTTTTCAAAAATCTTTTCATCCATAGCATCTTTTTACAAGCTTCTGTAAGAGAAATGTACTCTACCTCAGTAGTAGACAAAGCAATACACCTTTGTAATTTTGACTGCCATGATACAACTCTCCCTGCAAAAGTGAGTACAAAAACTAATGTAAACTTCCTTGTATCAATATCTCCAGCCATATCTGCATCTGTGTAACCTGTCAAGACAGGTGGTCCACCCCCAAAGCTTAAACAAACTTTGAATCTCCTTCTAAGATATCTAAAGATCCACTTTACTGCCGCCCAATGCTTTTTTCCAGAATTTGCAAGGAATCTGCTAGCAACACCTACTGCATATGGGATATTTGGTCTCGTACATACCATCGCGTACATCAAACTTTCGACTGCTGAAGCATAAAGAACTTTCTTCATTTTCTACTTTTCCTCATCACTTGATGGACTCTGCTCTGAGTTCAGCTTAAAGTGACTTGCAAAAGGAGAACCAACTGGCTTTGCATTGTTCATACTGTACCTATCCAACACCTTCTTGATGTACTTCTCCTGTGATAACCATATCTTCTTGGTTTTTCTATCATGAGAGATCTTCATGCTCAATATTTTCTTTGATGGCCCCAGGTCCTTCATTGCAAAGGTCTTACTCAGTTCCTTCTTGACCCTATCAATTATAGATATATCTTTTTCAAGGATAAGCATATCATCAATATATAACAAGAGAATAACAAAATTCTCACCGAACCATTTTATGTTGACACAATGATCTGAAGTCGATCTTTTATATCCATTTTCAGCCATAAATAAATCAAATTTCTTATACCACTGTCTTGGAGCTTGCTTTAGCTTATATAGACTCTTTTTCAACCTGCATACAAGATTTTTTTTACCTTTGACTTTGAAGCCTTCTCGTTGCTCCATGTATATCTCCTCCTCCAAATCACCATGGAGAAAAGCAGTCTTCACATCTAGCTACTCAATCTCCAAATCGAGGCTAGCAGTAATACTTAGAGCAACACGAATAAAAGATATTTTAATAACAGGAGAGAAAATCTCTTCAAAGTCAATACCTTGCTTTTGACCAAAGCCTTTCACAACCAATCTAGCTTTATACTTTGGTTGAGAACATTGTTCTTGAGTCTTCAACCTAAAAACCCACTTGTTCTTCAATGCATTTTTGTCTTCTGGTAGTTTCACCAAGTCATAAGTGTGGTTCTTCTGCAATGCATCCATCTCATTGTGCATAACTATTAGCCACTGCTCATTCTGCTCACACTGTTGTGCTTCCTGGTAACTCTCTAGTTCACTTGCATCAGTAAGCATTACATACTCATGTAGAGAATACCTTCTGGAAAGTTGTGACTCTCTGAAAGATCTTCTCAGCTGAGGTTCTGGAGAAGGTTGCTCTCCAACTTCTTCCTGCTCAACATGGCTTGCTGGTAAATCAACGTCAGCCTCAACATCATTTTTCTGCACTGCTCTTCCTTCAACTTGTGCCACTGGAAGACTAACTGGATTCAAGTGGATAGATCCACTTGCAGAAGTCTGAATTGACACATCTTTCTTGATATCTTCAAGTGTCTCATCTTCAAAGAATATCACGTCTTTGGATCTGAATACCTTCTGATTCTATAGATCCCATAGCCTATAGCTGAATTCAGCATCACCATATCCCAGAAAAATACATTGCCTCGTCTTATCATCAAGCTTGGACCTCTCCTCCTTGGGGATATGTGCAAATGCCCTGCATCCAAATACCCTCAGGTGCTTATAGGACACATCCTTTCCTGACCACACCCTATCTGCAACATCATTTGCTAAGGCATGAGCAAGAGACAAGTTGATCACATCAACTGTGGTCCTTAAAGCCTCATCCCAGAATTTTTTTGGTAGCTTGGACTATGCAAGCATACACCTGATTCTCTCTGTAATTGTACGGTTTATCCTTTATGCAAGTGCATTGTGTTGTGGAGTACCTGGAACTGTCAACTCATGGCGAATTTCATGAATTTTATAATATTCATGGAATAGACATGTGTACTTGCCACCATTATCTGACCTGATGCATTTCTGTTGTTTCATGTTTTCCTCTCAATCATAGCGTGAAATTGCTTGAATACATCAAGAACCTGATCCTTGATTTTTAGAGGGAATGCCCCAACCTTCCTGGAGAAGTCATCTATAAAAGTAACAAAATAAAGTGCACCACTGAAAGTTTTCACATCAGTAAAATCATTAACAATTTTTGTTCTCAGAGGACCACAAACATCAATATAAACTCACTCATGTGGCCTAATCGACTGTGCCACAAATCAATAGAAGAGTCCTCAGCTGTATTCAATTGTTCCTTGCATACCTTTCCTTGCATCTTGTAAAGAGTACAACATCTCTTTCATCTTGCCTAAACCAATGACCCGCTGTTGAGTTTTCACTGTCCTCGGCTAAAAATACTGCTTCTGCCCTCTTCATCAAGCTTTCCTACTGAAAGCAAATTTAACCTCAAGTCTGGAACATGTCTGACATCCTTGAGCACCAACATGTACCCAAGACTGGTATGGAGATAAATATTTTCAATCCCTAGAATTTTTTACGTTCTTGTGTTTTCCATTCGGACAACACCAAAATTATCAATCTTATATGTACTGAAATACTCTCTCCATGGTGTGGCATGGTACAAGGCTCTTGTGTCTATGACCCAATCTGTATCCTGACACACACAGATACATGGATCATTAGTAGTAGACAAAATCACAAGCTCACCTTCAACTGTGGTTGTGGCATCTTCTTTGGTTTCTGATGATTCTGTCTCTTTCCCTTTTTTCTGATTTTCCTTTGGCTCTTTGCATTGATTCTAAAAGTGTCCTTTCTTTACACAATTGTAGCAAGTGATGTCCTTCCTTGACCTGGACTTACTTCTATATCTGCGGTCATTTTTCCTGTCCTTTGACCCACCCCTGCCTTTGGATGAACTCACCATCAATCCTTCACCAGAATCCTCATTTGGTGATGGTCTTCTCCTAATTTCATTTGAAATGAGTGTACTTGTGACATCTTTCATATCCAATGTTTCTTTTTCATAAATTATAGTTGTCACGAGATGCTCATAAGATGGTGACAATAAGGTTAGTAACAACAAAGTTTTATCTTCATCTTCAAGTTTAACATCCAGACTAAACAGACCAGCAATAATCTTATTAAACACACTAAGATGGTCAAGAATGAGAGTACCTTATTTTATACGAAGACTATAAAGTTGTTTCTTGAGTTGTAACTTGTTGGACAAGTTCTTGGTCATATAGAGGCTCTCTAGCTGCAACCACAATCTCGTCGATGTCATCTCTTCCATCACATTACACATGACTTCATTTGATAGACACAACTCAATCACACCAGCGACCCTCAAGTCAAGATCATCCTATTCATCATCGGTCATGGTCTCTGGCTTATTCGCCTTCCCGACAAGGGCCTTGTGCAACCCTTGTTGTGCAATAAAGAGAAGTTTCCTTTGCGATAAAGAGAAGTTTCCTTTGCCATCAATCCTCTCCACCTCAAACTTGGAGCTAACTGACTTAGAAGGCATAACTTTTCATGAACCAGCTCTGATACCACTTGTTGAGTAATGAAGATAAGAATTTTTTTTGTGGAAGCAATATAAGATTTAATAAAGGCATAATTAAATCACAACACAAGGGTTTACGTGGTTCGGTCAACCCGACCTACATCCACGGAGCACAGAGAGAATAATCCACTATAATAAGAGTAGTTAGTACAATGTAGAGAGTACAATGTCCAATAGATTGCCCAAATCTAAAGAGAATAACAACAAAGAAATTATAGGAAGAGAGGGATACAAGATTACCTCTCGGGTGCACCACCCGAGTCAAAACCCACACCACAACCAACACCTCTCTCTGAGGATCAATGTGTGGTGTTGAACATTCTTCTATATACTCTCTCTTACTTCTTCTCTCTCTGCACGCTGCACACAGTCACTCTGCTCACAACACTCTGCTCTTCTTCCACCAGCACACAACCCCTACACCCCTATTTATAGATGACATAGAGTCTTCTAGATGTGAGTCTTCTAAACTCATTCCAGAAACCGAAGAGGTTTTGACTCTTCAACTTCTTGCATTAATGAAAAGTGGGTGGTTATTTCACTTCCCCGCATCATTAATGGAGGAATAGGGTTGGCCCTTTAACTTCTCCTGTATTAATGGGAAGTAGTGGGTGGCTATTCCACTTCCCCACACCATTAATGAGGGATAGGGTTGGACCCAATACTTAGATGAAGAGAACAGAGTCAAACCACGAGTTGCTCAGTTCGTTTACCGACCCTACATATAATAAAGAGCTCTATATCTCTCTCTCTCTCATTGCATTATATATTTAATAAAAAAGTTAAAAAACTACTGCTCACAGGCTTTTCTATAAAACCTGCTCTGCCAGTTAGAATTGATTCTAGCAATATAAACCTTCCACTTAGACCCAAGGGGTTTGGTGTAGTGGGGATGGGGCCTAGACCATTTGACGGGCAGTCTAGGTTTAAATCCCATGGGCGTCACCTTCCTGCGAGAACCAAAGTTTGACAACTCCTTGGGTCCAGGGGTAAACCCTCGAGTTTTAGCTAACATGAACAGAGACCATAAGTATGGCAGCCAGCGCAGCTAGCGCTTTGCAACTGGAGCAGTTTTTATGAGTAAAAAAATAATAGGAACCTTGCAGTTGGTGCCATAGTGACAAATATAGTGAGATTTATGAAAATCTTGCGATAATATCGCGAGAAATTGCCTGAAAGTTTAAAATGGTAATTTTTTGGGAGATTTTCAAAATCTCGCAAGATTTATGAAAAAACATAAATACCACGATTTAAACACGATATTTATGTTTTAAACGGCTATTTATCTTGAAAAAACTGTTTGTTTTTATTTTAAAATATTTTTTTAATATTTTCTTATAAAAATAATTTTTATATTTTTTAATTTATTTTTTTATTGCCAAGATTTTGCCAAAAAAGATTCGGGGTTTATGAAAATTTTTCAATTTCTCGCGAGTTTTTGAAAAACTAGATTTTTGCCGAAAAAAACCTTTGTCACTATGGTTGGTGCAAATCGGTAGGTGGTAAGCTAAAAACCCACCCCCCTAGGTGTCGGTGTAGCATTTCTCTTTCTCAAATAAGATTGCTGTTTCCTTCAACCAGAAAGGCTAAATAATAACAATGCATTAACGGTACAAAAGCTGTTTATTATACTAAATTACTGATGATGATAATAACTTCATAAAATTCTACGGCATCGTCTTCAACTCACCACCAGCACCACCACCACCACCAAGTGAGTCCCCAACCGCTCCCTTGTGACCCTTGTCCATACTCTTGTAGGAATACTTCCTTGCGAAGCTCACATAGACACATAAATTGAGCCCACTCATTGCAGCCAACAGCCAATAGAAGTTATCAAGCCTACTGTTGTTGAGATCCTTTGCGAACCAACTGATCCCACCTCTGCCAGTCATGGAATCCACCACAGTGATCAAGAGGCTACTGAGGAAGCTCGCAGCACCAACCACACTGAGATAGAAAGCAATCCCCAGACTCCTCATATTGTCAGGCACTTGATCGTAGAAGTATTCCTGTAATCCCACCAAAGCGAAGACATCAGAGATCCCCAAGAGAATCAACTGGGGAGAGAGCCAGAAGACGCTGATGGGTTGCGGAGAATCCCTGCGTTTCTTCTCTGTTAGAGCAGCGGAGGCCAAGCAGGCGATGGAGATGGCCATGCCTATGCCTATCCTTTGAAGGATGGTGATCCCTCTCTCATTGCCTGTGAGTCTCCTGAAGAAGGGAACGAGGAGCCGATCGTAGATGGAGACGAAGACTATCATGGAGAGCGCGGCCAGCGCGAGGAGGGAAGCGGGCGGGATTTGGAAGTGGGGGGTGATCGCTCGGTTCATGGTGGCGCCTTGCTTGATGAAGAAGGTCTGGCCTTGGCAGACGCACATCCCGAAGAGGAGGGTGGAGAGCCAGATGGGCATGATGGACAGCAACTGCTTGGTCTCTTCTACCTGCGTTACGCTTGCTAGCCTCCATGAATCGTGCTTCTTGTAGTTTGAATGGCTGTCTTGCATGTTTCCTTCTCTTTCTTCTATTATGGCAGCTTTGTCAAGAAACCTGCAAATGGTTGTACTGGTTACAGTGAGATATTAATTGGTGTGTGTGTTTTGGTTGTTGAGAGTGACAAAAGTTAAAAACGGTAAAATCTCGGGAGTTAAAAACTAGAGATTTTGAACATTTTCATAAATCTCGCAGTTTTCTGGGCAAAATCTCGGCAATAAAAAATATAAATAAATATTTTTTTATAAGAAAATATAAATAAAATGCATTTAAAAATAAAAATCTCTCGATAAACTTTCAGGCAATTTTTCGTGATATTTCGGGAGATTTTAATAAGTCTCACGATATTTGTCACTATGCATGATCAGATCCCATTACCTTCAAGGGAGCGTTTGTTTTACCCCACTTCTTATGTAAGAAAGAAGATCTATTTCCCAAAAAGGGTGAAAGAACATTCCATGAGAACTAAGTGGTGGGCCCAACTTAATAAATGCACCACTCCCGTTTTCTTAAGAAAACAGTGCCCCACACCCCCTTCCTGGGGAACAACTTTCTCGCATGAGAGGCCCTTTCACATGAAAATGGCTTCCCATGGGTGGTTCCATAACGCCCTTGAAGAAAATCTGCTGTCAGGTGAGCTAAGTCCATCTGGGTCCAGCTTAGAGGCAGGTCAAGTCGGCATGTGTATAAGGGTGTCAACGGGTCGGGTTTATCCGGACGAAACACTATAGGGTCTGGGTATGGTGATAAATAAGAAGATCCGATTAAGACTCGGGTCCGGAGCTGAAGGTTTGATTAATACATGGATCCATGTATAGTTTGTAAAATTTTATACCAGACCCGGCCCGGGCCTGACCCAAGTTCCGATTAAGTAGGTGCCAATGACATTACCGACCCATGGGAGGACAGGCGTCCTAACCTGGTGGGCATTGCCAAATCCTACATACACACCGGGTTGGGCCTGGACCTGAAGGGATAGCTGTTACTGGATCCAGATCCAACTGACTTTTAATGCTTGTCAGGTATGATGCTGAATATATTGCGATGATAAACTTGGTCCAATTAGCTTTATTTTCATTTTTCATTCTTGGGATGCAAATACCTAAAACCAGATTCAACCCTATAGACAATAGATCTTATTGGATACCGGCTAAATGCTGATCAGTTAGTCAAACCCGACCCATTGAAATCGCTAGGCTATATGCTGGTATTGGCTGTTTGCAAATATTAGGGATGTAAATGGGTTGGACAGGTCGATCGGATATAACCGGATGAACCTAATTAGATTGGTGGTCTGATAGAGAAATGCTTTATTAATGGACCCTGATCCAATCAACAATATGCACTAGTCAGATCTAAATTTATATGTAATCAGTGTTGAATCTAGCCAAATCCAGTGCCGTACTCAAATTTGGATTTTAATGTAAAGTAACAAAGCTGACTCAATTACCAATTGGATACAAATTCTTCTATTTGAATCCAAACAAACAATTAGGGTTTGGCAGGATATCTAATCCAAATCCATGCCTTTTACACCCCCAGTTGCAATTTACAAAAAACAGTCTTCTTTTCAACTTGTGAGCCAAGTGATGGCCAGATACATCTCAATGTTTATATTCCCATCACAATGCACAAAAGGCACTCTCTTTATTAGTCTCTTTATTCTCATATAGGATGTAAAGATTTGATTCGATTCTGATGTAGCCTTTACTGAATCTAACCTGATCAGATCTTTGTGAATCAGATTCAGAGCAGGATTTGGGTTCAGATTGAAAAAGACAGTACCGAGTCCGAATCTGACAAAGATAAAATAACTTTTACATATATTCAGATTAAAAAATCTTTTGGATTTGTCTCACAAGGGCTCCACTCATCTGAAAAATATACACATATAGTTTGGATTTAGATTTGGTTTGTGTTCAAATTCAGATGTAAAAATCTAAACTAAATCCAAATTCAGTAATCAAAAGGATCCTACCACATAAATTTGAATTTATACAGATATCCTACCCAAACCTCCTCTAAGAATGGATAAGGTGATATGCCAATCATCGCCTCCATTCATTGTGCAAAGTGAGGCTCATGCTAATTAGAGGTGGGCACTGGGCCGACCTAGCCCAGCCACCATGGGTCAGGCCTGGGCTGGTAAATTTGGCCTGAACGGACCTCTGACCCAGCTCGAATATATATATATATATATATATATATATATATATATATATATATATATATATATAATGCTACTAATGTAGGTAAGGAACTAATGAGCTAGAAATCATGTGTAAGTTGTATCCACTCAATCTAATCACTTTGATTGCTAAGAATCATCCTTTTCGAATGTAAAATATGATCTCTTCAATTATGAAATTTGAGCACATTGTGGGCCGTTGATTTTTTTTACCCCTTTAAAAACCTAATTATGATTCAAAACAAGTTTTCTACCAAGCAAACCATGTAGATCACATCCGTAACACTTGATATATATATATATATATATATATATATATATATATATATATATATATATATATATATATATATATATATATATATATATATATATGCAGCCCACCCAATTGGCCTACGTGATGTCAATCAACCTCAGGTAGTTTGATTGGGTGATGAAAAGGACAAAACACTAAAGAATGGTGATTTGTTCTACGTCACCCGATCTGCACATCCCCCAAAAGCAAAGTAATTCCTGTGGGACTATCCAAACAGGGGAGTTCTATTGAGTCATTGTGCTGCACAAGCTTACCTCATCCTAGGCGTGTGAAGCAGGCGCCTCCTCCCTGTACCTCCGGGCGTCACCAATTCATGGAGTTGTGAAGGGTCAGAAGGGTAAGGCAGCTTTCTCTTGGCTATTGCTGCAACCAAAACCTGCAACATGGGTGTCAATGGGCTCCCTTGGGGCACCCTATACCTATAATAGGGCACCCCAATGACCAAGATCACAATGGTTAAGGCTGTTATAGCAGCAAGTGCACCAAACCCAACACCCCAACTCACACGGTCCTCTATGTAGACTATCACAGTCACACCAAGCACAGCCCCACTGCAAAGCCCAAAGTACCACCAGTTGAAAAAAGAGGTCTTCTTCCTCCTCTCATCATCATCTTCATCATCAAACTGGTCTGCCCCAAAGCTCTCTAGTGAAGGTTTGTGCCCTCCTGTGCCCAAGGAGATGAGGTACAGTGCTAAGAAGAAGGCTACCTCATGTGCCCTTGTGGATTTGTTGCATGTTTTGCTGGTAAGGCTGCATGTTGGTGGCTTGAGGAATGGAATGAACTCTGATAGGGTCAGTAGGCTTAGCCCCTGGTTCAATCAACACCACAACAAGATATTAATAATTCTTGTTATAACCATCAAATCTTTAATATGAAAAAGAGCTATGATGTGGTAAAAGTTATTAAGGATTTGTACTGTATGAACTATTGAACCCAGAAGAAACTTTACTTTTGTGTGTGTGAGATGTACTCAGAAAAGGTCATCTTAATGATTCAAAGCGCACATCAGATGTATATATTGGTGTTTGTCTGCCATATCTTGGCATTTGCATGATCAGGTGTCTCATCCTATGAACGATCGTACCAAGTGTACATGCACAAGGCATAGTGACAAAAGTTAAAAATGGCAAAATATCGGCAGTAAAAAACAAGATTTTGAAAATTTTCATAAATCTCGTTTTTTTTGGCAAAATCTCAGCAGTAAAAGCTAAATAAAAAAACATATAAATAAAATACAATTAAAAATAAAAATCTCGAGAGTTTTTATGATAAATATCTGTTAAAAATGTAAATCTCCCGCTATTTGTCATGCTTTGAAAAACTCAAGAGAAATTGCCGTTTTAAACTTTCAAGCAATTTCTTGCAATATTATCGATATTTGTCACAGAGGCACAAGGTATGCTTGTGAGGAAAAATATTGGCCACCTTCGTGAGTTCCAAACTCCTGTTGAATACGAAGAAAGTTGTTTTTATGTTGTCAGTATCTGTGTGTATCGGCCTGTACCTATCCTATAGGCAGAAAATCGCTATGCTTCACCTCTAAATTGGCTATTTTTTAATAAAATGTAAAAAAATACTTAAAATTATTATTAATATTATTCTAATATACAGCTTTATCATGTGTCACGTTCTGATTGACACATGATATTTTTTAATTCTTTTTTGGCGAATGATTCACTTGAGTATCGGTATCGTCGGATTCACCAGAATGGTTGGCCAAACAATACGGGGCCTATACTGATACTGACAAGAATGGTTTTCACAAATCTGACCCGATGGTTACCTTCAGCAGATCATTTTTTGTACATAAAAAATATGATTTTTATTTTACGGTTGACGATAATATATTGTAGGCCATTGATTTTTCAAAATTTTGATATATACATCAGAAAAATACGATCCAAGGGTTGATTTCTACTAAACCAAACATGTAAATCATATTTGGGTATACAAAAAAAATAAAAATATTTAACTAGGGGTTTTTTGGTATCCACAAGGGTATCAAACATTTTTCCTGCATGTGAAATCAAAAGATCAATACCATTAGGTAAACAATGGAAGAAATCAAGAGCAAGTCAAGTATGCTATCATAAATTCTTTGGAAAAGTAAGAATATGACACTTATCTGGGGCATTGGGACCAGATGATATTGAAAATCTCGACTAGTGCTGATTCTCAATATCCACCACACATCCTGTACCGAGGGCATGTCTCTACTGCCAAAATATCCCTCTGATACAAAATTGCTCTTAAGCCAGCTCGAAAGGATTCCTCATGATGGTGCTCCGTGCCACCATAATGTATGGTGGATATTGAAAAAATCATCATTGGTGGTGATTTTCAATATCACCCAATCCCAATACAATGAGCATGACAAGTAATACATCAGAGGTATATCCTTTTCGATCAATCCTCTCCTACTAAAAAAAGGTCCTCTCAATACTCCAACACCCACATCCTATTAGGATATCGGTGTTGGTCTGCCATATCTTGGTCTTGTGGCGATTGGGATCAGGCGTCTCAACCTATATGTTCTCAAAGGTGCAGCGTGCACAATGGGAGAGCAGATCCTGTAAAAAGCTGGGTGAGATTAGCAATCCCACAGTGGGGTGGGTTTTGTGGTTGTAAACGCTGCTAATCTCACCCAGTGTTTTACTGGATCCGCCACCAAGCAGTTTATATGCACAAGGTATGTATGTGAAGTGAAAGGAACATTACCATTAGGTATATTACAGAAGAAATCAAGACCATCCAGAATCTACCCATGTAGGCATCAGCCAGAAAACCACCAAGAAGAGGCACCACAGTGGTCACTCCTACCCAATCATTCACACTCTTTGCTGCTGTTTTCACATCTTGTTTAAGTACTACAGTCAGATATATGATGAGGTTGGATGCTATCCCATAATAACTTATCCTCTCAGCAACCTCAATCCCTTTTCAATAGAGAAAGCAAAAAGAAGAAGCTTTAACAAAGAGAAATGATAGTACAAAAGAAGAAAAAAAAGGCAAATCAGACTGTCTATATATACCAATAATGAAGAGTGAAGCTCGCCATCCCCCAGTGGAGGTCCTAAGAGGAACCCTCCCCTTGTAATCAACAGAGGAATCATGAATCCATTTCTTGTCACCAACTTCTTTTCTTCCAGGCTCCATGGCCAATGTAATGTAAGCTTGCTGAGTATGAAATTGCTCTTTTGGGCACTCTTGGAACTAGATTGCATGCTGCCTATTTATAAGGTTTATTCCATACTTTTTAACCCCCCTTTTTACCTCTTTTCATTATGCCTTTTTTTTTTTTCCTTTATTCTATTGAACCCCCAACTTTATGGAAATCTTATGGCCAACTTTTAAAAGTCCATGATATGACTGCATTAAGATGCATTAAGGGGGGTGTGGGGTCAAGGATGCTGTTGGTAATGGAAGCTGAATGGCAGAGAAGTAATTCCACATATCAGTAAAAGCTGGCAGTGGACTTGGGGGTGGGAGGGGGCGGAGGACAAGGTCTCCACCCCCATCTCAAAATCTGGACTTCATCTCCGCACGGGTTTGGATTTTAACCTTCATCCCCTTTCCAAATGGGGCGAGGTGGGGGGTGGGGCAGAGACGGACCTGTAAAGAGGCCAATGAGGCTTGGGCCTGAGGGCCCCTCGGACCAAAAAAAAAATTTAGGGGCCCATTTTTAAGGCCCGAGCTCCCCCATAAAAATTTTAGGGGCCCATTTTATTGTTATTTTGATTCTTTAAAAAAAATTCGGAGGCGCTGCCCCGAACTCCTACTATTAATAGGGGGCTCATTTTTTCCCTCCGCCTAAGGCCTCATAAAACACAGGTACGGCTCTGGGGTGGGGCCCCGATTTTCCTAAGTCCATTACCATTCTTAAAGAAGGATTGGGGATGAGGGCAGGGCAAGGCAGAGATTGGGATGAGGTGGGACGGGAAAAAATGTAAGTCCATCCTTGCACGGGTTTTGATTTTAACCTTCCTCCTCACCTCCATTCCCATTTCATGTTCTCCGTCCCCTGTCCAAACGAGGTGAGGCCCCATTTTCCCCCGGTCCACTGCGAGTTTGGACTAATGAAATTACCAAAACTTTGCATTTTTTGTAGTGGTGCATTGCCGACATGCCTAAGATAAATCAAGAAATGGGTGTTCCAAAAATTCATTTTGTTTATCTTTTGTCCATTTTTAACCATAATTTTTGGGTACGATGGGAATCATTCGCTAGGCACCTCCTTTTCAACACTGCCAAACTAAATTGTGAGTGGCACCAATGTCCACCATAGCCTAAGTGGCTCTCCCATTGACTACAACATCCAGTAACTCACCAGCAGGAGACAGTCATGTGGAGATGTTGGTTGCTTATGGCATGGTGGTCTGTTTGAAAGGAGCGAAACCAGTGGCGTAGCTAGGATTCATGTGAGGGGGGGTGGGGCAAACAGGGGTGTAGCAAAAAAAAAAATTTACTGGATGTTGTCCTGACCGAGATTGCAAGTGGCTTCACCCTATTTTAGTTTGTTGTCCTGTACTTTTTGCCACACTTGGGGTCGTTAAGTTCTCATTTATGATGATTAATAAAATCTAAGTTTACTTATTCTAAAACAAAAATAATAATTTTTTAACAAAGAACAAATAAATAAATGATATGGAAAAATATGAAGGAATAAAAAATAAAATGTATACATTTTAAAGGGGTTTATTTAACATTAAATTAATCATAATGATGTGGCTGCATTCAAGTGTTCAAAGTGACCAAAATAACTTTTAAACCAATGGCTTTAATTTAAAAAGCAACCATGTATTTTAAAAAATAGTTACTTTTAAAGGTCTTTTGACCCTTTCGTTGAGTTGGATGTAGTTAAGATTAACATAATTAGTTTAATGTTTGATATATTCAAATAAAAAAGGCATTATTCTTGACATATTGTGGATAAAAATGTAAATGTAGTGATATTTTCAAAATATCTTGATATTTTTCCTCACAACACAATGTTGTAATAGACGCCTCTATTTAATTTCTTTTCTTTTTTTTTTTGGATATTCCAAGGGAAACCCCTCATCACCGACCGCACATTGGCTGGCCTCTGGTTGGTATAAAAAACCTTGAGGTCCTCCCTGCCAAAGGGAGAGTACAGCAGCTTTATCCTTACAGCAAGATACGCCACCCGTGGGTTTCGAACTTGTGAGATGTCCTCTATTTTCTCATTAAAACTATAATGGCATGTTGATTCCAGAATCATCAGAAGATCACAAATTATGATTATAGAAGTGTTAAAGAGCAGAGTTTCTAAATCTGTTGT
This sequence comes from Nuphar pumila, assembly GCF_984573655.1. NCBI lineage: Eukaryota > Viridiplantae > Streptophyta > Magnoliopsida > Nymphaeales > Nymphaeaceae > Nuphar > Nuphar pumila. The sequence continues at coordinate 2,232,817 of NC_143258.1, read as the reverse complement.
TATCTTTAGTTCCATTTATTATTATTCATCTCAATTTCTATCGCCTTTTGTAAACGGGCCGGATTAGGTAAGGATGCAAAGTTTACTGAATTTAACCTAATTGGTTTTTGCATTAATTTCAGATCTAAATGAAAAAGATTTGAAACAAATTTGGATCCAACTAACATAAAATAGCTAATCATATGTGTGTTTACATATGATCAAATATGGATATCAACCTGATTCAGATTCAGTTCAGACTAGTACTCATATGGATTCAGACTTGAACCTCAAACCCAATCTGGATCCAATAGTTAATTGGATACTCTATTCTTTGCTTAATCTGACTAAATGGATTTGGATTCAGTTGAATATCCAACCTAATGTGTGAACCATTGATCACATCCCTGAGGGCCCATACCCACACCAGGTGTCATCACTTGGAGTAAGTTCAAGCTGAACTGGCATAAACACATGGTGGAGCCAAATTCTATAAATTCTCCAGCATGACTCTTGACAAACAAAGTGTTAGAAAGGTTTATGTTGCATTTGACCAATTAAAGTTGGGCTAAAATAGGACTACAGTAGACAAAGAAGGCCCCTTTCAAACTTTTCATGATGATATTTTCTTAGGCTAATGACTTCTTCAAGGTCCTGGAGTTTGAGTTGTCACTATTTTGGGGGAAGTAAGAGCAGAACAAACTAAGACAAATTCTATAAATTCTCTAAAATCCACACAGTATTTTCCCTTGACAAGTATACTTTAGGGTGTGGGGGACAAGGTTTCCACCCTCACCCCGTCTCAAAATTTTGCCCTTCATCCCCACCTTCGTCCCAGCACTGGTTTTGATTTCATGTCTTTCATTCTCGGTTCATTCTCAGTTTCTTGTCTGTCATTCCTGATCCAAACAGAGCGAGGCGGGGCAAGGCCCCATTTCTCCAGTCCTTCAACCGTTAGAGGAGGAAGGAGAAGATAAAAATAAGAGCTCTCGTGGCTTGTTAGAGGAAGGAGATGAAGGAGAGAAGAGATTCGAAAAAGGGTTTTATGTCAGGGTTATATATATATATATATATATATATATATATATATATATATATATATATATATATATAAGGGTATAATAGTAATTTTCTTAACAAGGATTGAGGGTGGGGCAGGGTGGGGCGAAGCGGGCAGGGGCAAGAGACCCATTTTCATCCCTACACGAGTTTTGATTTTAACCTCCATCCCTGGTCTATTCCTCGTTTCATGTCCTCTATCCTCGGTCCAAACGGAGCGAGGCGGGGAGGGCCCCATTTCCTCACGGTCCACTGCCATCCCTACTTCCCATCCTCCTTCCTGTTTCTCTCTTTTTTTTTAATCATCAACTACATATTTGGCAGGCCTTCGGTTGGTAAAATCATCAGAGCTCTTCTACCCATTGAAGATTGTACCCAGCTCGGACTTAGCAAGGGTCAGCTGCACTGGCCTTTGAACTGTAATCATTCCTTGTCAGGTGACAAATCACGGTTGCCCCTATCCAAGAGGACTGAGCCCTCCTATTGCCAAGTACCATATGTTGCCCAGTTAGGTAACTAGAATTCTCATGGTCGACCTTATGCATATTCATCTTCTTTGTGGACTCTTGTGGCTCAGTGGTGGTGGTGGTGGGAGGGGAATCAGATTAAGATTTTCTCTTTAAAGCAACAATTTAATATTTGAGTTGGTGGATTGGCCAACCAAACAAAGATTGGATTTGCCACTAAGTTGCAAATTAAAGTAAACTCCAAGGATAAGATAGAATAGAGAGAGAGCAATATGTGAAAATTTAAGAGGTTGGCAAACAGAAATGGGAAGACATAAATCTTGCACTTGTTATTTACAATGCATTTTAGGTTTGGGAAGGAAAGGGAATGGAGAAACTAAATGCATGAAGCAGAAAATTTGTCTATTCTATTTGTTATTCTTTTGAGAAAATTATTTCCCTTGTTACTGTAGAAGAAAATATCAGCTGCAGATAAAAGAATGAATTGAGCTTTGCATAGAAAATTCCATTGTTTGAGAAAACTTATACTGTTTAAATTTTCTTTTTGAAAAACCTTTGCCCTGTTTAAATAGTTTCTTTTTTAAAAGCTGAATAAAATTTATTGCATTAGAAGAGTAAAAAGAATCTCTTTCTTTTTTTTTGGATAACCGGAAAAAACCATCTCTCTCGCCGAGTTTTTTTGGCGTAAAACCAAAAGTTCTTCATGTCCATCGGGGAGCATATTCTAAAAGTTTTTACATTCAACCACCACAGGCGTCGGCCATGCGGCCAGCGGGGTAGTTGTGAGGGCACTGAGATGAAGGCGCCGGATCAAACCCTGCTGGCGCACGGGTGTGTGGTAGCTTTCAGATGTAGGCCACGTAAGGCAAGGTGGTCGTGGGGCACTACCCAGGGTTTTCCCTCGCTGCGTCAAGGGTTTCTGGTCATAAAAAAAGAGGACAAAAGAAAAAAATTAAGGCTAAATAAATGACTTACAAAAGATCAGCAAAGAGTATACAGGTTATAATTTTTTAAATTTAATAAATGAGGTTAAAAAGGGTCATATATATATATATATATATATATGAAATTTTCCTTGAAAAACCAAGGGAGGATGTAGGAACTTTGGCATTCAAATCCAAGACAATGTCATGTGAACATGAGATTCAACAAAATTGGATCCATGCATTGGGAGATTTTTTTTTTTTTTTGAAAATATAATTATTTGTGCTCTAAATATTTCTATCAAAATAACAATTTTTTCTTTTTGCTGATTTTTTTCAAAAAGATGGAATTTTGTTTGTTTATAAGTTTTCATGGTTTTATTGAACCAGCCATCTTTTTAGATAGTCTTTAGATGGTTTGCCATAATGTCCAAAAGACTCCTTGGGAGCTTTACTTCTTAGAACCAGAATATTTTGTATTAAAATAAATTCTTAATATCTCAAAACTCATACAGTTGGTCAAGTATGTTATTGGCACCTTTTATTTGACCACGTAACGCTATCTCATCCACATTTTCTAAGAGCTATCACTGAATGTGAATTTTCTATGACATGTTTCTCAATGTTTCCTTTTTATGCTTTATTAAAGTAGACTAATCAAAGCTAGGGATGGCAGTGGACCAAGGAAAAGTGGGGCCTCGCCCCGCCTCGCCCCGTTTGGACCGGGGATGGAGGGCATGAAACGAGGATGGAGGCGGGGATGAAGGTTAAAATTCATCCCCGTGCGGGGATGGAGGCGGGGATGGACTGACACTTTCCCCCGTCCCTCCCCCGGCCCATCTCCGTCCTTCCCTCTCCTCGATAAACCCTAACGCAAACCCCCTTTCCCCATTTTTGTTCACCTCCCCTCTCACACATCCTGATTTTTCCCGCTTCTACCTCCCCGCGTAAGCTCTTCCTTCCTTCGGATCCTTCTCCGTTTGCAGATTGGTCAGAGCCGCACCACCACCGTGACTAGTCAGAAGCCAACCATTGTGCCACCATCGGAAGCCACTGTCACTGACCACCACAGCCTCTTCCATCGTCGCACCACCATCAGAAATCAACCGTTGCTGCGAGCCCGATGTTGCTGTCACTTACGTCGGGAACCTCGACTATCGCCAGGTAACCTTCTTCCTTTCTCCCTCCTCTTCTCTACAACTCCCATTTTTGGGTTGCCGGAGTGCTAAGAGCCACTATTACTCCTTCTTCCAACGCCAGCCATCAAGGGTGCATCCCTACTTCTGGTTTCTACCAAGAGCCATGCGAGTGTCTAGGTTCTATCAGAAACAGAGCCATCGCCCGGGGGATGACTCTCTCTCTAAGCATTTTCCCTTTCCTTTGCTGATCCAACCAGGCAAGGATGGGGCAGGGATGTGGCGGGGATGTGGCGGTTGCGGGGCGGGAATGAGGCGGGGCAGTGGTGGAGGTCCAAAGTCTCTCCCGCCACGGGGATGGACCAGGGATGAAGGTTAATTTTCTGAGACGAGGCGGGGGTGGAGACCTTGTCCCCCGCCCCGCCCCACTGCCATCCCTACTCCCAGCGAAGTCAGCACGATTAGGTCTTTGAACCTGGGGTTGTTTCTCCATGTAAATGTAAAAAAAAATTGATATCTTGCTGGCCACGAAAAGTACTCTCCATCTTAGTGATGATCGTGGACAGTGGCGGAGGTGGGGGACAAGGTCTCCACTCTCGCCTCGTCTCAAAATTCTGCCTTTCATCCCCGCCTTCATCCATGCATGGGTTTTGATCTTAAACTTCATTCCCAGTACAAACGGGGTAAGGCGGGGCCCCATTTCTCCTTGGTCCACTGCCATCCCTAAAAGTATTTTAGTTATTTTACTAACCAGGAACGGGGCAGGGAAAAGCGTTAGTCCATCCCCACCTTCATCCCGGCACGGGTTTTGCTTTTAACATCCATCACAGCCTCCATCCCTATTTCATATCCTCCATCCCCGCTCCAACCGGGGTGAGTAAGGATGGCAGTGGACCGGGGGAAAGCGGGGCCCCGCCCCGCCTCACCCCGTTTGGACCGGGGATGAAGGGTATGAAACGAGGATGGAGGCGGGGACGAAGGTTAAAATCCATCCCCGTTCGGGGGTGGAGGCGGGGATGGACGTGCACTTTTCCCCGCCCCGTCCCCGCCACGATCCCCGCCCCGACCACTTTTCCCCGCAATATCCCCGCTCCGCCTCATCCCCGTTTGAACCGGGGATGGAGGACATGAAACGGGGATGAAAGCGGGGATGGAGGATAAAACCCATTCCCCGCCGGGGATGGAGGCGGGGGTGGAGGATAAAATCTTGAGGCGGGGCGGGGGTGGAGACCATGTCCCCCGCCCCGCCCTGCCCCACTGCCATCCCTAGGGGTGAGGCGGGGTTGGGGGGGGGGGGGGGGATGTCCCTTTTTCCACAGCCCTACTCCATCTAAACCATAATAATGGTTCTTCGTAAAAAAAAAAAACTATAATAATGGTTTCTCCACATTAAATTTTTGCAAATTAGTCTCTGCCTTACGAGCGATTTGCAAAATAGTCTTTGCCTTGACAGTTAGGCATTAACCATACTTATATATTAATAAAAATAACCATTATACCATATGAAATATGTTATTTTTTTTTGGCAAATCAGTCCCTGCTTCATTTATTTTTTGCAAAATGGTCCTTGATGAGTCATAACAGTCATTTTTTACTACAATTTGCAAATTAGTCCTTGTCTTATTCTGCTTTTTCCAAATGATTCTCCTATGAGGGTAGAACCATCAATTTGCCTACCCTTAAACAGTTGTTAACCTCAAGGATTATTAATGAAAAGGCGGGGACTAATTTGCAAAATCTCATAACGGAGGAACTATTTTGCAAATGGCCAATAAGACAAGACTATTTTGCAAAAAAAAAAAACCTAAAAAATATATACATAATCAAAAGCTACTTAATTGCTAAGAAGAGAAGCCTTGCATATTGTGAAAGAATTAAAGCAAAGCAAAAAAGGGAGGTTGATGTTGGCCATAGTGACAAATATCGTGAGATTTATGAAAATCTTTCGATAATATCGCAAGAAATTGCCTGAAAGTTTAAAACGACAATTTCTTGCGAGATTTTCAAAATATCGTGAGATTTATGAAAAAAAAAACATAAATACCATAATTTAAATGTGATATTTACGTTTTAAACGGCTATTTATCGCAAAAAAATCATGTATTTTTATTTTTTAATATATGCATAATCAAAAGCTACTTAATTGCTAAGAAGAGAAGCCTTGCATATTGTGAAAGAATTAAAGCAAAGCAAAAAAGGGAGGTTGATGTTGGCCATAGTGACAAATATCTTGAGATTTATGAAAATCTTTCGATAATATCGCAAGAAATTGCCTGAAAGTTTAAAACGACAATTTCTTGCGAGATTTTCAAAATATCGTGAGATTTATGAAAAAAAACATAAATACCATAATTTAAACGCGATATTTACGTTTTAAACGGCTATTTATCGCAAAAAAAATCATGTATTTTTATTTTTTAATAATTTTTATGAATATTTTCTTATAAAAAATAAATTTTATATTTTTAAATTTATTTTTTTATTGCCAAGATTTTGCCGAAAAATACACAAGATTTATGAAATTTTTTCAATTTTTTCAATTTCTCATGAGTTTTTGAAAATCGAGAAATTACCCATAAAAACTTTTGTCACCATGATGTTGGCTCATCACCTTGATGAAAGATGTGAGTGCACAAAAAAAAGTAGTACCAATAATAAAGATGAAAATACATGTTAATCTTGCACGTTTTGCTTATGCTAAACAGGTATACAGGCTTGGTTATCTGCACCCAGACTTGGAACCAACCTAAATCCTGTCACTAACACAGCAGTGGACCACTAACAGGAAGAATCTTTGCAGTCGGTATGGCTAGGAGAATACAATGTGGGTCCCAGCTTGGTCTTATGCTTAGCCAACCTATACCCTGATCCAAACAGGATTCTCCCTCTTTGACATTACACAGGTGGGCCTAACCTGAAAATGTAAGTCCAACATTTAGTATTGGTTCCACTCATCCCTTATGTCATCCCCCATCTTCATATATACCTTTCTTAAATATTAAGATGCAAGTTGTTTTGATTAAATCTGACCTCAAAGATGGATTTAGCATGGTTGATTTAATAAGAATTGATTAGGATATATTTTTTTTTGATGAAAAAAAATAGTACTTTTTTAAATAACAAAATTTTATGTGCTGTCAACTGTTGATTTTTGAATTGCAATGCAGAGTAATCGGGTTTTGGCAATTTAAATGTTGATCTTCACTAAATGAACGATGTAGATCACATCTATAGAGTCTGATTTGATCAAGCAATTTGCATGAATGAAATCCCAAGGAGTGGTAAGAAGATAGTAGGGGTACTGTCAACGGGCCTGGTTTACCTCGATCCGACCTGAACCAAACCCTATAGGGTTTGGGTATGGTGATAAACAAGAAGACCTGATTAAGACTCGGGTCCGGACCAGAAGGTATGATTAATACATGGACTCGAGTATAATTTGTGAAATTTTATACTAGACCCAAACACGAACCGAGTTCTAATTAAGACCCTCAATTTTTAATGTAAAAATGATAAAAAATATGGTTTTACCAAGTATGGTCCGGGTTTGGTTCATGTAGTTCTTATCAGCTCTGGGTATCATATTTCTTATAGTGAACCCGATTAGACTTCGGGTCTGGACCCAATACCATACTCAAAAATCTAGTGTAAGTCTGGTTCTACCTGTGTGCAAACCAAACCCGACCTGTTAGACAGGATGACATGGAACTGATTTGGAAACTAATCTTACATGTAGTCTAGTCCATTTAGACATGCACAAATCAAGCACATGGTTGGCAATTTGTGAAGCGACAAAAAATCATCAAACGATGAATATATGATAAAAAATAGGTTTCGCATTAAAAAAAAGGGATAAAAATGACATAAAATGAGTTAAGAAAGTCAGTAAATAGTATAGATTGATTTAAATTAAATTAGTTGTCATTTTACAAAAAAACGAGGTCAATGTGACCCTCTGTATCATCCTTTTTGTTCTATGTTGCAAATAAACTAATATTATTCTATGTCACATGGACACACCTGAAAGAACATCGGATGTCATGTCATGTTGTATATTTTTTCATTAAGAATAGTAAGTAAGAAAACTAGAAATGCACAAATTGAAGTATTGCTTTCAAATTTTGCATCAACAACAACAACTACTCCTTTATCCCAAAACAATTGAGGTCGGCGATATGAACCAACAAAGAAAATCATTATGGGTCTTCCACATGAATCCTTCTCCTCCATTCATTTCTATCCAATGCCATGTCCTCGGTGAGGTTCAAAGCATTCATATCCTTTTTTATCACCTCCATCCATGTCTTCCTAGGCCTACCCCGACCTCTTTTAACTAATATATTTTCCCATTTCTCCATCCTTCTAACTGGAGCATCATTAGGCCTTCGTCGAATATGTCCAAACCACTGTAAACGATTCTCTCCCATCTTATTTTCAATGGGTGCAACACCTACCTTCTTACGTATCTCCTCGTTCCGAATCTTATCTTTTATTGTATTTTCACACATCCATCTCAGCATACGCATCTCAGCTACACTCATTTTTTGAATATGATGTCTCTTGGCAGCCCAACATTCCGTACTATATAGTAAAGCGGGCCTAATAGTCGTCCTATAAAACTTTCTCTTCAACCGCAATGGCATTCTACGATCGCACAACACTCCAGTTGCACTCTTCCATTTCATCCACCCAACCTTTATCCTATGATTTACATCTCCATCAATTTCTCCATACTTTTGAATGATAAATCCCAAATATTTTGCCTCAATTTAACCTAAATTTAATTCAAATTTAAAGGTTTAAAATAATTAATTTTACAAATTTTACTTAATATTTATGGATCTTGTGAGTTGGATCAAGCCCAAACCCAAGTTCACATCATCTCATAATTAAATATTTTTCACAATTTTATTCAATTAAATATAAATTTTTTATTTAAAATTATATTTTTGAGCTTAAAAATTATGAGATATTATATCCCTACCCATTAAAAAAAAATTGTTCACGAAATTATAACGTATCGAATAAATATGAGAGAGAACAAATCTTTTTATCTAATGAGTATTTATCTGAAACATAGGAGAGACCTTTTTTTTAAATTGATCTTTATTTATTATTGAAGAAAAAAAAGATAAAGATTATATATATATATATATAAGAGAGAGAAAAAAGATGGTCTACCCACCGGTCCTCTCTTTCAAATCTATATATAGATATTTTTTGTCAAATATAATGATACGAATGTGATCTCCATAATAAAAAATCTATAAATAAACTCTTAGATAAAGCTTTTTTGATGTGAAGGTAGGATTTGATAATCTAAATTTTTTTAGAAATTTTAGAACCATTGATTTTTACATCCTTGCAAAATCCTACCCACCTTTGACACAATGAGACTTCATTCACAAGGCATGTCATGGATGACAGTCAAAAACAATATGACACAACCATGGCTCATATGAATATTTATTTAATATTTTTAAATAGTTATTTTATTACATTTTAATGATATTTCACTAAAAATATATTTTATATATTAAAACATCAAAAAATAACTTTTTATTGATTAAAGTATTCAAAAAATCCGTATCACTATATCTTATTTTTGAAAAAAATATCTAGCATGTGTGTCAAACTTATGTCACGTGTAGGACCGTGCCCATATCTTTGTGACATAACTACTTACACATCATAAAAGTTGACTATTTGTGGTTTTCAAGTACATTGCTAGATTTGTCAGAAAACATATTTATATGAAAATTTTAAAGGAGGGACAGGTGGGTGGACTATCATCACGTGCATAAAGAGTTGAAATGAGTGGTATTGTTCAATTTTCTAAGTGAATCTAAGCTTAAGGATGTGCTCTATCGGTAGGTTTCTTTGGTGGAGAATACTTTTGAATCACTAGAACCTATATGTGCACAAGATTTTTTAGTGAGTCAAAAATAACAAATAAAAATGCACCAACTTTTCACAACTTAAAAAAGGCATTTTATGTAAAAAAACATGATCCAAGGGATCATATCAAACAAATTGACTATGTTGAATACATTTTTAGGGTTAGATTAATTAAAAAAAAAAACTTGCACATATGAGATTCAACTCATGCATACCTTGTGCACATCGGCCCCAACGACTTATCATATATATATATATATGCTACTAATGAAGGTAAGTAACTAATGAGTAAAAATCACTCTTTTCTTCAAAAATGTTTAAAAAAAAATCAAAAAGTTACTCCAACACATACTAGAAATCAAAGATAAAATCATGATTATTGATATTTAATTAAAAAATGCATGCTAATTGAAACAAAAAAACCTTAAAATTTTCATTTATGCTAATTGAAACAAAAAAAAAACTAAAAATTTAAGTTCTAAACAAAGACAAGTATTGATTCTTCATGTTTAACGTTAATTAAAAAGAAAAATGCATTACACCCTAAAAGTAGAATCCAAAATTCATGTCATTTAAATCAATAAAAAATTAAAATTCTAATTTTTGCACCATCAATTATGCATTTATCTTAATCAAGCATGTAAAATCATATTTAATGTTAATAAAAAAATATAAGATTACTTAAAATATTTATCTTATTTAAAAATAAAATATAAATATAAATGATATTAAAAAAATACAACACACTAAAACCTAATTAAATAGTCATGCTATTTAGCAAAAAAACTAAATAAAAACCTCAATCCTAAAAAACATCATTCATAGTTTTCATACATAAGCTAATTGAAACAAAAAAAATAAAAAAACTACCAAATTTTTAACTAAAATTAAGAACGTGAATCATGTCTAATGTTGATTGAAACAAATAGATAATTAACTAATTAATATCTATTTAATTGAAAACCTAAATGCTAATTGGAAAAAAAGTACAAAAAGCCTTGAACCCTAGTTATTAAAATGCAACTATTTAAGAAAAAATAAATAAAAAACATAAATCTTGATTCTAACAAAAAACATTTATAATTTCATATGGTAATTGAAAAAAAATCACAATAAAAAACTGAATTCAATAATAATTTAAAAAAATTACCAAAAACCCTTATGTCCTGATTGTGCACTGGAGGACAGTGAAGGGTTGATGGTATGGCCAGCCAGAGGATGTTGCTCTGTTCTCTTGGTTGTGAGGGTGTGGCAGGTACTCGTGGTTGAAACTCGAGTGCCAGATAGAGTGGGCCAGTGGGGTCGGGACTCAAGAGTCCAGGGAATCAAACGGGGTTGCACATGTCACAACAACATCCAGAGAGAGAGAGGTGGGGTCCGGGTGTGGCTGGCTAGGTTGAGAGAGTGGGGACAACCGAACAAGGGAGGCGCAGGGGCGGAGCTATGCTTGGGAGAAGGATTCAGATTCGAGAAGTTGAGTTGTGGGGGTAGGGCCGCCAGCCATGCTACCATGGTGGGGCTAGGCCGACTGGGTAGGGGTTGAAGTATGCTTACACAGAACAAAAGGATCAAGAGAGAAAGAGTAGGGTTGAAGAAGAAAGAAGATTTGATATATATATATATATATATATATATATATATATATATATATATATATATATATATATATATATATATATATATATGTGTGTGTGTGTGTGTGTGTGTGTGTGTGTGTGTGTGTGTGTGTGTGTGTCAGACATATTAAGTGTAGTTTTTTTCGGCTTTTTTATTTTATTTTTTAAATTTTGACTATATAGATGTGATCTACATACTTGATTTTATAGGGATCAGCTCTTACAATGTTCAATTTCAACACATGGGTGGGTTTTTAAATTTTTTTAATCGAAATCACATAATCTCGGTGTCGATTTCTAGTCAATCAACCATGTCGAACACATCTATAGGGTTAAAAACACAGACAAAAAAATAAAAAAAGTTGAAAACTAGATATTCATTTTTCATTTAGCATGTTTGTATCACTATGTATATATATAAAGTATAGTGATATAATGATAGTCTAATGTGAAACAAAAAAAGGAATCATTTCTTTCAATAGTCACTTGCTATTAGAGAGTATTAGGTAATAATCCTAAGAATTGGATGCTTATTCCAATGTGAAGTGAAATAGTGATTTATTCAACAAATGGCTATTCGTATATTGTATTGTATTTCTAAATAAGAGGTTATAAATAAATGGTGGTTTTATGGAGTGATAAGAGGCAGTTATAGTTACAGTAATGTTTATTATTTATTCAACTTGGATAGTGTCAAGGATGTTTTTAGCGACAGTTTTGGGGTTAGGGGTAGTAACTATGGCAGATATTCCTTATGTTACCAATTGCGTGGATGCGTTTAAAAGCCACAAGAGGCATTGACCCTTGTAGATGAAATCAATTTTGTGAAAGACAGTTGCATTTGCTTCTTGCTTTTCAAAGCTTTATTGAAAAAGACATTTCAACAGCCATGGTGAAACTGAGATTGAGCTTGTTTACGTCACACTATAACGTGTGTAGTCACTAGAATATAAGAAGTGAAAATATGAGAACTATATGAGTGGGAGATCACGATGGGAATGAGTAGAAGCACACACAACACAGATGCCCATGAGTTGCATAGTTTAGTTCTTATGAACCTATGCCCACAATGGATCAGCACTCTCTCTTAATTTTTTTGAGAGAAGGTTCTGCCCTCTATTAATTGTTGGAGCCACCCTTGATTTCTACCTTGATATAATTAATCTTTTAATTTTTGTAAAAATATTTTGAAAAGTACTTTTATACTTTTACCCAAAATTGGTGGTTTTATACTCCTTGTATTTAAGGAGGGCAATCCGTCTTTTTGTAATGTGTGTATCTCAACTTTAATAGTGGATCTCAGTGTAGCCGTGAATATTGGCAACTCTTGTTGAATCACGTAAAATCATTGTTCTTTGTGTGGTTGATTTCTCTTCTTCTTTTTGGTTTATGTTTCTTCGATATATCAAGAGTGTGTTGAGTCATTTTCTACAACAACAACTACGCCTTCATCTCAAAACAATTGGGGTCAGCGATATGAACCAAAAAAGAAATTCATTTTGGGTCTTCCACAAGAATCCTTTTCCTCCAATCATTTATATCCAATGCCATGTCCTCGGTGAGGTTCAAAGCATTCATATCCTTTCCTATCATCTCCATCTAAGTCTTCCTAGGCCTACCCCAATCTCTTTTAACTAATATATTTTTCCATTTCTCCAACCTTCTAACTGGAGCATCATTAGGCCTTCGCCGAATATGTCCAAACCACCGTAAACGATTCTCTCGCATCTTATTAGTCATTTTCTAAATGTTGAGTCATTTTCTAACATTAAAAATATCACTCAAGTGGTTACAATGACTCTTTTTAATTTTTATCATAATCAGTTACATAATTTTGATGATCAACTATGTTGAGTCCTTCACGTTTTTTACTTCTTTTCTTCGTAAATCAATCTCTTAAACCTGGCTATATGGAAGGAATGTGATTTGCATGCTTTATTTTATAAGGTACAACTCTTGAATCATCCGATGCATAAACAATATTTTTTTAATTGAGATTTTAAATCAACGACGCATAATCTTTATAAATATTTAAGCATAAAATTTTTATATATTTTTCATTGAAAATACACCATGCCCAACAGTTGAATCTTAGCAAATTCACCATGCCTAACACATCTACAAATGTTGGATTTACAAAAAAAATGTTAGAAGGTATTGTTAGGACATGTATTACAACCTTTCACGAATTTTTAGTATTGATTCTTTTGATATAAATCTATGTTTTCATGTGTTTGAGAGATGCTCACCAAGTGTTTGGTGAAACGCCTGAAAGACTTGAGTGTGTTGTTTGAATATGAAATTATTGGAGCTTATTTAGATTAATTTAACAACATTTTATATATTGATTGTCATTTTTTTTGGGCTGTTTGGGCCTTGGAATGGGTGTCCCCAAATTCAGCCCTTTGGTGAAAGCATTTAGTTTTAGTCATGGTTTAGTGTGTGCACGCTAGTTGCCTACATTTTGCACTTGAGTGGGCAAAGTGATACCCATGATTGAGACATGGTTAGAGCTTAATAACCATGTCTTCTTGGCGCAGAGGCTTGCCTCAAGTGGCCATATGTTTCTTTGGACTGGATCAGAACGAGCAGGGCTGAAACCGGCCTCCTTTCTTAATGCAATCTAGGCATTTAGATTCACTTTCCTGTCTTCTTTCTGTTGTGGCTGCGAGTGGGGGCTTTGATATCTCATCCTTACTTCACTCAGTGCAATCTCTCTCACTTATTCAATATATATTTATTTCTCTCAAAAAACAAAACAAAGAGAGAACAGCAAAAGCAAAAGTTGGTAGGAAAAGCAAAATGAACAGAAAAAGAGCATGAATGCACATGGTGTCTTATTGCATGAAAGCAATTGTTGTCCCCAAAGCCATGAAAGATGCAGCCCATGAATATGAATTATGCTCATAAAGTTTTTGAGGAACATGTGTTTTATACAAATATCATGTCATTAGCTAAAGGCTAAAGCAGTTCATTTTACATCATATGATAAGCTCATACAAGTGGCGTTGAATGGCTTCAAAAGGGAAAATAGCACGTTTTATGTGATCATTTATTGTGATGATAGCCAATATTTTCACGCTGTGAATGTGATGTCATTTGAAAAAGGGTACAGAAAGGTCCATAATTTGGGACTGAAGTTGGAACCTATGTGAAGTCATCACCCTATCTATCCAATCTCAGGCTGTCATAAAATAAAAACCATTAAAGAAATCATACATAGAGGGTATGATGCATTACATTCTCTTTATGAATTTGAGTAATCAAGTTCATGGGCACCAACGTTCCAAAGTATATTAGAAATGCCTGTTTTCATGGCCTTGATCATGTTTCATATGATGCCCAATATAGAATCAATGCTTATCATGAGAATTCTTCCTCTTTCCATACCATAGTGTTTCTGGTTTAATGCCTTTATAACCATATAAGCTTTCCCTGCTGACAAGGCTAGGTGGGTTGGCTCAAGGATTTCAAGTTGAATGAGGTGGAGAGTTCGATACCCAAAGTCACTACAACAAATATGGGAAATAGGAACATATTTATTTGATCACGGGTTTCAAACCCCTTCCTAACCCATAAGCTACCTAATTATAAGTTGGTTTTTGTTTTTTGTTGGTCGAATGCTCCCGAGACCTCTCTCTCTCTCTCTCTCTTTCTCTCTCTCTCTCAATGATGCTCATTTCCGTCAAATTTTGGTTAACATTCATAATCTGGTGCATAAAATCTTGGTGGATGTTTATGCGATCTTGCATATGCATTTTAGTGATCTTCTGCTTCTTCCTGCTGATGCTTCCTCTCTTTTGCCGCTCTCTGAGCCAGTGGCTCCTGCGTGAGCCCGTTTTGTTTGTCTGATGTTCTTTTTCTCTTATGCTTTCTTTTATTTGTTTTGACTTTTTGCTCCGGTTTAACATTTGTTCATCTTCATGAATGGTAATGTTGTATTTCTTTTGGCGCTCTCTCTCTCTCCTAAGGTTTTTGCTGCTCTTATCCTTTATCAAGTTTAAATTATTAGGTTTTATAATATAGTTAATGGGTGATTTCATTCCATCATCATGACCGACACATGCGTATCATTGATGATCAATGTGAATGGGATCTGGTCAGGTGTAAAAAAAAAAAAACCTATACCACATGCATGCAAAGTAAGGAAACAACCAAATAATTCAAAAATGTCCTAAGGTGAAAGTGGATCATGATAAGGTATGGGATTACGTGATGGAAAGAATCTGCACGAATCTTTGATGAATTGAACCTGGTGAGCAAATGCTTGGTTATGACTATACATAAAGCTTATCATCAACTATTGTTTAATGACATCAACATTCTAGATGACAGTGAAGGCTACGAGTTTAGTAGTAGCTAATACGGCACCTCAATTCTCTTGGCAATTTTAACGTTGAATAGTTCAATGCCGCCTATCTTTCTATATATCTTTTTTTTTCACTTTAGGCTCCAAAGGAACTTCCACTAACAGTGGCACAGTATAGCGCTTGTCAGTGTAGATGACTAGTTGGTGGCCCTCTTTTCCTCAGGTGCAACACATTTAGGCTCCGTTTGCATGTCACGTCTTCGGCGGAATAGAAATGGGAACACCCCCCACTGGATCTGAATCTGTGGAAAGGGGGTCTCTCGCATGTAAAGTGTGGGCTGCTTTTGGCGGGGAAAAGACCACTCATGTTTGTGTTGCATTGTGGGGCCTGCAAAAAATGGAACGGGTGCCTATTGTCACAGACCTATTTCCTTCAATGGGTCAGTGCAACACGACGGTCCTTCCCCACCGTCGCAAGCTTACTTGTCAGTTCGTTTGTCGATCGCGGAAGCTTGTAGTCAGAGTGCAAGAGAGAATAGAGGGAGAGAAATTGCAATCACAAGAAGCAATTACAACGAGGGTGAATAAAAGAAAGCTCAACGCATTTACTTCATTCACAATTTTGCCCGCAGGCTATTACAGTTCAAGTATACGGGCTGCCCCTTCGGGGTATTGATTCACTTAAACCGGGCAGCTTACATCAGACTCAACAAAAGCAAAACAAACTCTAAGCGCAACTGTACAATGTAAGTCGCAAGGGAACATGCCCCCCCCTTCAAATTATGCATCATCCTCGGCGTCATCTGTTTCGTGGTAAGCTCTGACTTCAGTCGGATAGCGGCTGTTTATTCGGAATGCAGGCTCCCACATTGGTTCTGTTGTTTCCTCCCACTGCACCAAGTATTTCTTTGCCTCTCCCAAGTAGTTGACTTTGTGGCGAAGGATATGACTGAGGTGCTTTTTGGCTCGTTGTGCTGTCGGGGCCCTCTGCATAATGGGAGTGCGTTGTGGCACACTGCGTTCTGGGTCTCCATCATCCGGATAGAACTGCTTGAGGTTGCACATGTGAAACACTGGGTGCACCTTGAAGTCTGGGGGCAACTCCAGCTTGTATGTCAGCTTGTCCACCTTCTTTGTGATAGTGAAGGATCCTTCATACTTTCTGAGCAGTCCGCGGTGTCGCCCGCAGAAGATGTCTGTACGACCAGGATATAGCTTCACCAACACTTGGTCCCCAACTTGGAACCTCGCAGGCCGACGATGCTTGTCCGCCCACTTCTTCATTCTCTTTGTCGCCTTGTGTAAGAATGCCTTCGCCAACTCATTTTGCTTGTGTCACTCGCGAACAAACTGATAGGCGAAGGATGACCTTCCCTTTTCTTGTGCAGCAAGAGTGTGCGGGGTCAGTGGTTGCTGCCCTGTGGCTATCTCAAATGGGTTGTGGCTTGAAGACTCGATCTTCTGCAGATTATAACAAAACTGTGCCACGTCAAGGAGCTTCACCCAATTTTTCTGATTGGCACTAACAAAGTGCCTAAGGTACTGCTCAAGTATCCCGTTGATGCGCTCTGTCTGCCCATCTGTCTGCGAATGAAAACTTGTTGAAAATAGCAAATCAGAGCCAAGTAGCCGAAATACTTCATGCCAGAACTTGCCCATGAAATGAGCATCGCGATTACTCACAATGCTCTTTGGTATGCCCCAGTGTTTCACCACATGCTTTACGAACAACTCTGCAGGGCACTCCTTAAAAGCTGGGATGAAGGTGACATAATTTGAGAAACGATCCACCACAACCAAAATAGAACTGATGTCATCTACCTTCGGCAGACTAACAATAAAGTTCATGGAGATGCTATCTTAAGGACGTTCTGGAATTGGTAAAGGCTCAAGGAGACCGGCAGCCTTCTGGTTTGTCCCCTTATCTTGCTGGCAGATAAGGCATGTCCGCACATACCCCTCAACGTCATCTCTCATCTGCGGCAAATAGTAGTCGTGCTCAAGGTGTGTTAAGGTCCGCTCCTGACCAAGATGGCCGACCCATAATGTATCATGACACTCCTTAAGTAGTTCTCGGTGAAGGCTTCCCCACCGCGACACGAAGATGCGTCCCCCTTTTGTTACGAGGAGGCCATCCTGTAGCCAAAATCGTCGAGTCTTTCCTGCCTGCGCCAGAGAAACAAGGTGTTGTGCAGTCGGATCCTGCTACGTACTTTTACGGATGCGGCTCAGCAATGCGCCCTCCAAGTGCACTTCAGAAGGCTCCGCACGCGCAGCTGCCAGTTCAGCCCTACGGCTCAGGGCATCTACCACAACATTGGTCTTTCCAACATTGTACTCCAAGGCAAAGTCGAACTCAACCAAAAACATTTGCCATCGAGCTTGTTTAGGCGTTAACTTTTTCTGCGTCTGAAAATAGCTCGTGGCGACATTGTCCGTCTTGACGACGAACTCAGCACCCAAGAGGTAGTGCCGCCAGGTCCTGAGGCAATACACAATGACGGTCATCTCACGTTCATGCATTTTGTAACGCCTCTCTGCATCTTTCAACTTGCGACTCTCATATGTGATCGGATGACCATCTTGCATAATAACCTCGTCAATGGCAAAGTCTGAGGCATCTGTGTGGACTTCAAAGGCTCTCGAATGATCAAACAGTCGCAGCACTGGCTCCCTCACTATGGCTTTCTTTAAGCCATCGAAGGCATCTTGGCACGCTCCTGTCTAGAGCCATACGTGATTCTTCTTTAACAAATCTGTGAGAGGCACAACAATGAGGGAATAATCGTTGATAAAACGCTGATAATAGTTTGTCAAACCGAGGAATGCTTGGTGTAACCCATTCCTGGATGACCCTTATCTTTTGCTCATCTATACGCAGCACAACACGCCCCACAATGTGGCCAAGAAAGTTGATCTCCTCCTGTCCGAAGAGACACTTCTCTCGTTTGACACAGAGGTCATTTTCCTTCAGCACCTGAAACACTGTTCGCAAGTGCCCAACATGTTCCTCCATGTTGCTGTTGTAGATCATGATATCATCCATGTAGACTACCACAAACTTGTCTAAGTAAGGGTAGAAGATCTGGTTCATTGAAGTCGTGAACGTGGCTGAAGCATTTGTTAACCCGAATGACATTACTAGAAATTCGTAAGCACCATAGTGGGTGACGCAAGTTGTCTTTGGCTCATCACCTTCAGCAATCCTCACCTGCCAGTAACCCAATCGCAAATCTAGCTTGGAAAAGATACGGGCACTGCCTAGCTGATCGAACAAGTCTGCTATCAGTGGCAATGGGTATTTGTTCTTCACTGTGACCTTGTTCAAAGCACAGTAATCCACACATAACCGTTTGAAGTCATCATGTTTCATCTGAAAAAGGACTGGGGCACCAAATGGGGCTTTTGATGGACGAACAATGTCTGTGTCCAACATCTCGTCTAACTGCTTGCGCAGCTCCTTCAGCTCAGCTGGCCCCAAACGGTATGGAACCATTGCGGGAGGCTTCGCTCCCGGGGTCAACTCAATCTTGTGGTCGACCTCACGTCTTGGTGGAAAATGCTACAGCAATTTCGGAGGCATCACTTCCAGAAACTCCTCCAATAGTGGGGCTAAGGTCGGCGCCACTGCTACTTCTAACTTTCCTTCTTCTGCGCGCACTGCAACTAAGAATGTTTGTTCCCCATGCTTGACACCCTTCTTCAACTGCATCGCCGATAACACTGAAGACTTGCCTTTCTGCGTAAGGCACTGCACTGTGTGGGACATATCTGACCCCATGATCGTCAACGCGTTAAACTTTGACAGTATCATAACATTCTGGCTTCGCAGAAACTCCATACCCAAAATCACCTTGAAATCGTCCAGGGGCACCACGAAGAAGTTGGCTTTGCCGACCCAACTCCCCACTTGAATAGCCACATCTCTTGCTTCGCCAAGGATGGACTTGGCCTCAAAGTTTACCGTCTTGATGGTTCTCTATTTTGGCCCATGCTTCAAGCCCAACCGTTTTGCCTCTTCTAGCGAGACAAAGTTATGTGTGACCCCGAAGTCTATCATTGTTGAAGTAGACTTTTCATTCATAATGACTTCCAAGTACATAAGTTCCTTACTGACCTGCATGTTCTTAGCCGCGCAACTTCTAGCTGTGTTAATTGATCACATGACCCCCATCCTTGGTTGCATCCCTTCAATATCACTGCATTCAGTATCGCTGCATTCTTCCTGTGCATCATTGGCTTGTCTGTCATCCTTTACAAGGCGCTTTGGGCACTGCCTGACGATATGTCTATCGTCACAGAACCAGCATGTCACAACCGCACCCTTGTTACTGTTGTTATGCTTTGTGAAGTTCTGTTTCTTTTCGGATTGATGGTGTGTCGACGCCTCACCTTTATCATTGCGTTGCTCATCCTTCTTGCCTCCGTGGTCAGGCTTCTTCCCAACTTTGGTTGATGGGGTGAAAGGCTTGCGGTGAGTGTCAACTAAGCGCTCGGCCGCCACATATGCATCTTCCAAAATACGGGGGTTGCTCCTTTCCACTTCAGACTATGCTCATGGCTGAAATCCCATAATAAACCAGTTGAGTATATCGTCTTCTGACATGTTAGGTATCTCCAGCATAAGCTTTTAGAACGTTCTAACATAGTCTTGCAACAAACCAGAGTGTTTGAGCTCACGAACCATCTGGTACGCCTGCCTCTGCGGATTTCTTGGCATGAAATAGTTACGCAACTCCATTTTGAAGTCGTCAAAGGTGTCTATCACATATTGACCCCTCTCCATGTCGCTGCGCTTCCGCCTCCACCAAGCGATAGCATCTCCATTAAGTAAGGTCGTTGCAGCCTTAATCCTCAGATCTTCAAGAGTCACATTCTGGATATCCGAGTAGTCTTCTACTTGGAACAAAAAGTTCTCAATGGCATTATTGTCATGAGAACCATTGAATTTCGCGGGTCTTGGCACATCAATCCTTGATGGCCTTTCACCATTTCCGCCATTTAGGGTCACCGTCCGCTACAACGTACGGTTTTTCAACTAAAGCTCTCCTACTTCAGTCTACAAGTCGGTCACTGTAGTCATCAACGAAGTGACCTGCCTCATTAATAAGGTTACCTGCTCTTGCAGGCTCGCCACCACATCATTCAGTCCATTGAATGATTCACATGCGTGTGAAATCACTTCCTCATGCGAAGTCACCTCTTCCACCAGCTTGTTAACAGTTGCAGCTGACTCTTCTTGGCCCCGAAGTGAACCCATCTCCTCAGCTTCGGCAACTGCCTTGCCTTTGGTGTTGTACAAGTTTTGATAAGGCGCCACGATGTCTTGCTCACAAATCGTAGTCTGTCGACGTGTCTGTCGACACCGACTCCGGAGTCTCTTTCCCAGCACGAGAACGAGCTCTGGTACCACTTGTCACAGGCCTATTTCCTTCAATGGGCCAGTGCGGCGCAACGATCCTTCCCCACCGCCGCAAGCCTACTTGTCAACTCGCTTGTCGATCACGAAAGCTTGTAATCAGAGTGCAAGAGAGAATAGAGGGAGAGAAATTGCAATCACAAGAAGCAATCACAACGAGGGTGAACAAAAGAAAGCTCAACACATTTACTTCATTCACAATTTTGCCCGCAGGCTATTACAGTTCAAATATACGGGTTGCCCCTTCGGGGTATTGATTCACCTGAACCGCGCAACTTACATCAGACTCAACAAAAGCAAAACAGACTCTAAGCGCAACTGTACAATGTAAGTCGCAAGGGAACACCTATGCATTTTTCCATAAATCCCTCTTTTTTTGTGACATGAAAATGGAAATGATGGGTTTTGGGTTTGGAGCAGAGTTGCTAGTCGAAGAAGCGATTCCAAGCGGAAGTGAGAAGCGACACAGTTTCAAAATTTTAGAAAGCAGGAAGCGTGGGATGACTTAGAAGCGAACCAAGAACCATCTCGGAAGTGAACCGAAAGGGACCTAGAAAGTGAACCGGAAGCGACGTAAGAAGCGAGGGGGAAGTGAAAAAAGAGAAAAAAATAAAAATACAAATACAAAAAAATATAAAAAAAGAAAGAAGCGAGCTTCCCCAATTTTTTTTTTGCGCCGCGATGTTTTGCGCTTCTGAAATGTGCTTCAGGAAAGTGCGTTTTTCCACTCCCTATGGCACTTCTAGTAACTCTAGTTCGGAGACAGGGTGTGGAAAGATAAACCTGTTGATCGGTTAGCTTCCCCTTCTGACTTGTAACGTGTTCATCTTTTACTGTAACTGGTAGGGGTTTGCCTAACCCCAGCTTGAAATAAAAAACATGGCTAAGACTCTCTCTCTTCCTCATTGGAGTTGTCTCTTCCATAGAACACACGCACAATTCATATTCTAAGGCTTTGTTTGGGAGCTGGAGATGGTATTTAACGAGGGTGTAATTAATACAACGTATCCCCACAGGTGTGTGGGAACCCTGTTTTAGGAGATGGGAATGATAATCCAAATGAATCTTCAATTGAAGCCACTGATACTCCTGGCTCTTTATCCCTTTGACATCTGTTTTGATCTTCAATACTAGTTTGAATACTTAATAACTATTCTTATTATCATGAGGGGACATGCTCGGACACTGACACGTACATGAAATTTTTTAATCATTTTTAAATAATAATTTTTTTTTATTTTTTTTTAGTAAAAAGGCTATTCTTAATGTTACAATATTAAAAAAAAATGAAAATTATGCGTTGTATCCCATTTTTTTTTAAAATTTCAAACTTGCAAGTCGAATAGGAATCCCGTGCCCTCGAGTCCCCGAATCAATGTGACAGACCAATTGTTCATATACTGAATTCAAAGCATTTTGGTATCTAATGGACAACAATAATTACATCCCTTCCAAGAAGACTTTTGATCAGCTATCCAACTGAATATGTGAGTGCTGCAGTTTATTTGTTTTTTTTTTTGTGTTTTCTCGAAAATAGATGTTATGTTTTGAAACGGATTTTAGAATGTTTGTTTTTCAGTCATCTTGGCTACAAAAAGTCCATTTTGTATGGGGTGTACCATTGCAGTAGGGGTGGCAATCGGGTCGGGTTGGCGGGTCGGCGTGTCAGCATACCTCAACCCGACCCGTTTATTAAACGGGTCGGCTGTGGCAAACACGAACCCGCCCCGTTTAATAAACGGGTAACCCGACATGACCCGCCAACCCATTTAATAAATGGGTTGGGTCGGGTAAACGGGTTTTCAGGTTCGCGGGTCAGGTTGGCGGGTTGACGGATCGGGTTGGCAAGTAGGCAGGTTGGCGGGTCGGGTTGACGGGTCAGGTTGGCGGGTTGGCAGACGAGTTGGCAGGTCGGGTTGGCGGGTCGACCCACCCGCCTAACCTGTTTATTAAACGGGTCAGGCGGGTTGGCCGGTTGGCATACCCCTAACACGAACCCGACCCGTTTAATAAACGGGTTAGGCGGGTCAACCCGTTTATTAAACGGGTTCATTTTTTCCAAACCCGAACCCGCCTAAGAGGCAGGTTGGCGGGTCGGGTCAGGTTTTGCCACCCCTACATTGCAGCCATTCTCGTACCTCATTGATCAGTTTTTATGTGGATAAAACTAAGAAGTCTCCAATTCCATACTTGGTGAGTTCATCAATTTGTTAAAAATTCAAGTCTAAGCTAGCTTCTAGGTCTTCATTCTTCTGAATCGAAGACCGAGTTTGAACCTAAAAATTCCTGTTAGAAGAGCCTAAACATGAGGTCAGATCTGGTCATATCACCCAAAATCTCACTTGGGGATATGTGGAGGCCCCATTCTCACTGTTCTCAAGTAAGATGCGCAGTGGGGATTGAATATAACCGATGATCAGTTATGCTCAATATAACCAGATTTGTCATCCTGAAACACTGCCAATGAAGCACAAGATGCTGCTAATTGGCGCACTTTCTCTTCAGGCTACCTGCTGCTCTTTCATTAGAATAAGAAGAATGAAGCAAGTATAACAACAATCAGAAGTAGCCAACTTTTTACGGTGTTGCGACTGCAAGAGGTTGCAGAGTTCAACTATCTTCCAGATTCCGAGCACTACTGGCAGAGGCCACAACTTCAACAGCCAGTTTCGCGTTTACCTTTATGAAGTTCTAGATCCCAGAGGTACACTTACCGCAACAAACATTTGGTTCAACGATAAATCAGTTATGTCATCATTCAGTTATTATGTTCATGATCATACATCTCACGAGATTAATGCCAAGCAGAAGAGTGGGCTCTCAAGAGCTGAACCACAAGGGCTCACATTGTCGATTGTTATGCAACAGGCTATTTCAGGTGTACAGTTTTCATATTGAATTAAACATCACTAGCAGAAATCATCAAAGGCTCAAGTGGACAGGTGACGGTTAATCGAGCTTCCAAGGGAAATGACAAGGCAGAGAAACTGGCCTCCATATTTCAGCAAACCATCTCACAGCAGCTTCCATTACTGCACAACCAACAATAGCACTATGTTGTGCTTTTTCAATGGTAACAGCCTTGTCCTAATTACCAAGGTCTCTTCCACAAAAGCCCAATCAAGCATCAAAATCACAACTTCCCAACTCCCTGGAAAGGTCTATCAAATCCCTGAGGAAATTAAGCCCAGCCAAACTAGTAGCATCTTCCCACATCCAGGCATGAACCCTTCATCGGTCAATTCAAGTCACCAAGAGTCGAATTCAAGTCGTTTGGAACAGTGGTAGCTATCTAGAAGTGATCAAGTACTAGTTCTTGTCGTACCATAAAATAAGGCTAACACTTTCTTGGAGTTGGACTATCAACGGATTGTGCACCACAGATTGATGCAGCATATCAGAAAATGAGTGCTTGGGGGGAAACACAGGAAAAAACTAAAACAGAAGTAGAAAATATTGTCTTCACATGGTGATGGAATCCATGAAAAGAAAAAGAACAAAAAATGCCGAACAGTAGAATTTGCAACAAAAAAAACTTCAATCTGATTTGAAAAATAAAATTTGAGAAAACAAAAGGAACACACAAGAACAACATGCTAAGAGGGTAAAGGAAAAAACGGGAAAAGAAAAAGAACATCAACAGTGTACAAAATCTTGTAGGGATTGAATTAGCATCTATCAGTGAACAGAAGTTTCAGTTTAAAAGAAAATGAGAACTCTACCCCTTTAAGGAAAAACAAGTTTGGGGAATCAAATCTTCTCTTGTGCAGAGTAAAAAAGCATTATTACAAGTTAGGAACCACTCAGACAATTCGGGGGGGAGGGGCATTGTTTTACAAGAATCATTTCATGCGGCACCACTCATTTACAGGACAATGAAGAACCTGAGGAAGGTGAGCCATCTTCTTTCCAAGTTCGCCTATAATAAGAATAATTCTTATACACCTAAATGTCTAACCACAAACCTAACAAACTAGATTTGCTCTACAGTTTTCATGATCATCACTTTCATAGAGAAAAAGGGAGGGCCAAGTACAATCAGTAACAGCAATTTGTCTTTGATACTGAAGCATCGGTGACATTAATAGTTGTACCTTGACCAGGAGGGCCAGCTGTAGCAGCAGCCTCTTGAGCAGCAAGAGCTTTCCTGCTTATTATATGATAGATCTCTGTGAGAATGGTCTGAAATGCCTGCTCAATGTTCACTGCTTCCAACGCAGATGTCTCTAGGAAAGAAAGACCCTCCTTTTCTGCCAAAACCTTAGCATCTTCTTCAGACACGGCTCTCAGATGTTTCAAGTCTGACTTGTTTCCAGCCATCATGATGACAATGTTAGAATCCGCATGGTCACGAAGTTCACGGAGCCACCTCTGAACATTGTCAAAAGTTTGTCGCTTTGTTATGTCATACACCAACAGAGCACCAACAGCACCCCTGTAATAAGCACTGGTAATAGCTCGATACCTCTCCTGCCCAGCTGTATCCCATATTTGTGCCTTGATTGTGTTACCATCTACCTGCACAAGGAGAAGCATGCATATTCATTCTTGCCACAAAGGCACAAGATCACAAAAGTGTGCATTCAATCTCTACACCGCATTGTTAAAAATGTGGAATCAATTACAAAGAGTAGACCACTGTATATAATCATGGCCGTTTTTGCAGAAAACTTTATTTGGACCAGTCACTAGAAATGTCATTAGATGTGGGGGAGAGTGACTAGTTAATTATTAACGGGGTATCTAGTTTATTGACAGTAGTAAATTAGCTAGGATTTATAGAAAGCTAGTAAGTTGGAATGTTGGACTACAACATATGGTGTAGACGCTTGGTGGGTATTTTCACTTGCGATGAGGTAAGGTTAGAGTAGAATACATAAATAATGCTTGGAACTATTTTATTTTTTCAAGTGACACAGGTATAAAATACACTGCAGTCCCACAGTATCACAAAAAATTCCTTGAAATGCTGCAGATAGCATTCTGTTATTTAGGACATTATACAATAAGATGGATGTTCAAGGACCACCATTAGAATTGATGCAAAGAAAGAAACACTATTGGTCATGAATGATTAAACCATATCCAGATGGTACATACTATTAGTTTAAACTTTAAACCACAATTTGTGACAGTTTTCTTGATCCATATTCCATAAATATATCTCAATTTTTAAGAATTAATACACTTTAATAACAATTGTTCTGTGTTTCAAACAGAGACAGCCATAGTAAATGACAATGAATTGCAATTTCCTGACAAATAATTATTTGCCTAAGGATCTTCACAATTCAGAGAAATGGAAAAATGAAACGAAAACAAACAGAAACAGAACTATCAATTTTGGAATAATGGCTAAACAAAAAATCATAGTACAATTAGAAGTGTAAAAAATTAAAATTATATTTAATTTGGATTGAACAGTTCTATTCCAAAGATCAAAAAAAGAATTAAAGTGGAAAATTACAGTGATATTTTCATGGCAACAATTTGATATATTAGTTAAAAGAGGTCGGGGTAGGCCTAAGAAGACTTGGATGAAGATGATAGGAAAGGAAATGAATCCTCACCGAGGACATGGCATTGGATAGAAATGATTGGAGGAGAAGGATTCATGTGGAAGGCCCAGAATGATTTTCTTTTTTGGTTCATATCGCCGACCCCAATTGTTTTGGGATGAAGGCGTAGTTGTTGCTGTTGTTGTAATGAATGGTAATGATAAGGTGCTCCCGGAGTACCTACTCCCACCTAATAGAAGCTTTAGATTTTCAAATTTCACAAGCTTTTTTTGTTGATCAGACCCTATAGATACGATCTGTAAGCATTATTTAGTTGAAAACAAGTTTTGGATCATGTGATTACTGGATACATGTATGTTTTTTAAGACCTTTAAAAATTAACGGCTCACAATGTATCAAAATTTCATGACTTAAAAAATCCTATTTTTATGTCCAAAAAACATGATCCAAAGCATGATTCCTATCAAATGCATCCATAAGGTTTAATTGAGAAGATACAACTTACAAATAGCCAATGTTTCCAAGATATCATAAGTACCTCTAGTGTCAATCAATAAAAAATATCCAACAAATAGCTGTAATCATTACAATAGATCTGAAAACTTGCAAGAAAGCCCCTAATAGCAATACCAGATTGAAACATCCCCATTCAGTTTCTTAATTATATGACAATCGCTTTACTTACGGTTCCTATTTTTCCTATTTTTGCTTTTAATTCCATCTCATTCCATTTTTGACCTCTCTTAACATTGATATTTGCTAAAGCAATTCATGTAGTTCCTCTCCTATTGTTGAGATTATGACCATGATCAGCACATAGAAGATGAATATTCAATCTTAATCCTGCTTTAATGCATAAATGGCAAACAGTATCCAACAAAGACAAACAATTCAAGTGACCCATAAAAATCAAGATATACTTTGTGGAACACCAGGCTTATGGACCCTAAAGTAACTAGAGAGAATAATATCAATAGAAACATTTTTAAGGCAAATATCAGCACAGTTAACCAGCAAAAATCATTACATTGTCTAGTTTAGCAAGCATCATACTCACCCAAAACACCATATTTTAAAACTTACTATGAGAAAATATCAGAAACTAATTTAAACTTACCAAATTGACACAATGCTCAAAGAGGACGTGTCTTAGGATCTCTCACATATGTATGGGTGCCATCATATGGTACAACATGGATACAGCTGGTAAAACACGGTTGTTTTCAGAATAAGAGTGCAAGGGTGAAGCTGGGTTGTGTATTTTGCACATGCATATTCTCATAGTGTACATATATAATGATAAAATGCAGAAAACATAAAATATGTATACAACATGAAGTGTAACCCATATATTAGATGGCATGTCTAAAACGTAGAACACAAAAGCATCCAGCGCCAACACACACAAGTGTCAGTGAGGACATGGGCACACTGGGCATTTAGAAGTGCACATGTATTGAAGTTCAGGTTTTGATTCTAAACTTACTTGGTCAAAATCAATTCAAGTAAGCTGAATTAAGATTCTGGCTTGCCATGACCCCCAGCCAGGGGACAGCACAAACTTGCAGAAGTAAACTGGGTGGTCACACTGTCACATTCTATAAAATTCAGCTCCAGCATAGCCAGATCAACTCAAGTCACACAAGTTCAAATGGGTTTCTGGATCTCAACTCTCAATATAGTCCACAGAATAACCATACAAGTCTCATCCCATGGATGGGATTGCTCCCTCCAGATCATCAACAAAATTTTCAATGAGGATTCAAAATCTATAAAGTTCCAATTTCTGAATCAACTCAAGAGTCTAACCCAAATAAACAGTCATTTTAAAAATGTTCAAAGGATAGGCCAGGTCCATGTGCAAGTCACATCAAGGAAAAAAATTGCCTGCCTGAATAGGCCTTCATAACTAGAAGGCTTTTTCCAATTGCAAATATAAGTTATAATTTCAAGATGTTCAAATAGTATAGATTCACAGACATATCATCAAAGGTATCATAAGAAATTTACATTAGAAATAATTGAATTTCTTGCAAAGTTTTTCTCATATCCTTATTTAAGAAAATGTCAAAAAAACCATTTCTCAACAATACTTTTACACAGGAATCAAGCTTAATACATAACTGCCTACTAGACAAAATTCACTTTTGCTCTCACAACCACAAATGCCCTGATCAAATTGTGAATAGGTAAGTCATTTTCCAAGTTATGTGTTGACTTGGGCAAGTTCATAACCCTTAACACTGTCTAAATTAAAAACCTCACCCCAAAACCAATTCTACATTTCAAAAGGCCGTTACTTCCCACAACATGTTACCACCAAGAACACGGCATCCACAACTAGAACAAAACTCATAAAACTTGGACTCTTCCAGTATCTTCAGTAATAAATTATCTGCTATTATCATTTTAGGATCAAGAAATAAATTGTAAGTTAACATGCAATCACTGTTCAAAGAAATAAATTCCATGTGAGCATTCAGGAGATTATGAAAAAACTTTGAATAATTTATCATGCACAAGAGATCAAAATATTCAGCAACAACTAACACCATTAATCGTACTCACCATATGTTACTAAAAGAAAATTCTCAACATTTTATACAACTAAAATATGCTCTTCAAACAGTTGACATATTCATTGTCACAATACACTTTCAAATTAAAAGAATATATATAAATTTCAAAGCAAAGTTTAAATATATGTGCAATTGTGCATCAAATGTTAATCATACATTTGTCTATGTTTGATCTGTCATATTTTGCTTAAGAAATCAGCACATAAATTTAATTATTTAAATATCTTTTACACAGGAATCAAGTTAAACACATGAAGACATTAAGTTTCCATCACATATAATCCAACTAAACAGCGAAGATTATAAATAAATACACTAATAAAATTACAAAGAACAACTCACAGAATACTGTCACACATACCAAGCACTTTAATCACAGCTTGCAATCTAAGCGGCATTTACTTTGACAAGTACCATTGGATCAAACGGAACACTGATAAAGCCATTCCATACAGAAGCCACATGAAATACATAGATAGCAGCATAAATTTTAGCATACTAAAAGCCTGCTGCAGGAAAACTAACAAATCCAACCAAATGGCATTAACAATTATGACACCTCCAGACCAGATCGCAACTAACATCCCAAAACCAATCCAAATTTTCAGAAGAACTTGGTTAGATCATAGTCTACCTAGAACAGGTGCCACAACCAGAATAAAGCTTATAATGCTCAGGCCACAAGTATCCACATATAATATATTGCCCACTATTACCATATTAACCCCAAAAAAATAAAGTAAAAAACTAAAGCGTTACCATGTAACATAATCACATTTCATGCAAGCCTTCTGTGGTTTGTAACATATGTTCAGCAACAATTAATGCAATGTGCAATAAAATGTTATCATGTGATATAATCACATTTCATGCAAGCCTTCTTTGGATTATAACAAATGATGCACGTGCATTTCTTAGGACGCATGGACAAGAAGCAAATATATTCAACAACAATTAATGCAACATGCAGTCACATTTGCCAAATTACAGATGCTCATTAAAGAGTTGAGCCTGTGTCACAATGTAGTGACAAACCAAAAGAGTTTGTATTTATCAATATCAAAAGAAAGCTTTAATACTCCATAGTCCATACTAGTCACTCTTTAAATTCCATAGTAGTAAATTTCTTTAGTTACATGAAGGCTTCCTAGCCAAATTCCTATATTTCAACCATGATTATTGGATGTTCAACCTTTGGCCTGGCAGAAAATCTAAAGTTCTAGATAAGAAGGCTACAAAAGCAAGTTGTACATAACAAATTGCAACCCGTGACACACACACACACACACACACACACACAGATTATGCCTACGTCACAAAGAGAAATGGACATAAGGACACTCAAAAGATTGATTTTTTTTGGAAAATAGGACACAAAGACATGGAATTTTTTAATTGTTAACCAATAAGAAACTATTTTTTGATATTTAAAAAATATTTTTATCAATAATTTATTAAAAATATTATTAAAAAATATTAAATAATGGCCATACGGGTCGTGTCAGCATGTCTACACGTGCCACCAGGGACACACACCCAAAATGGTGTGTCCCTGTAACATAGGTTTATGCACATATAATTAGTATATACTTGACTGTACAGGTCACCTATGCACAAAACTGGTCGTTTACCAGCAAACAATGTATATCTAGGACTACAATGCATTGCCACCAGCATGTAAGAGAATTTAAACATGCAAAGAAAAGAAAAAAAAGGAAATAACTTTAACATATCATAATATTTTATTTTTCCCACATAGGAATTCTCTTCTGTTTGTAACATCTAGAGAGGCTACAGAGATCGATAGGGCAAGCCTTTCAGATTATGGATATGAGAAGCAGGTAAAGGATTAAATCCACAATTTACTAAACATTCAGCACAGTAGATAAACAACAACAACAACAACTACGCCTTCATCCCAAAACAATTGGGGTCGGCGATATGAACCAACAAAGAAAATCATTCTGGGTCTTCCACATGAATCCTTCTCCTCCATTCATTTCTATCCAATGCCATGTCCTCGGTGAGGTTCAAAGCATTCATATCCTTTCCTATCACCTCCATCCATGTCTTCCTAGGCCTACCCCGACCTCTTTTAACTAATATATTTTCCCATTTCTCCATCCTTCTAACTGGAGCATCATTAGGCCTTCGTCGAATATGTCCAAACCACCGTAAACGATTCTCTCTCATCTTATTTTCAATGGGTGCAACGCCTACCTTCTTACGCATCTCCTCGTTCCGAATCTTATCTTTTATTGTATTTTCACACATCCAACTCAGCATACGCATCTCAGCTACACTCATTTTTTGAATATGATGTCTCTTGGCAGCCCAACATTCCGTACCATATAGTAAAGTGGGCCTAATAGTCATCCTATAAAACTTTCCCTTCAACCGCAATGGCATTCTACGATCGCACAACACTCCAGTTGCACTCTTCTATTTCATTCACCCAACATTTATCCTATGTTTTACATCTCCATCAATTTCTCCATACTTTTGAATGATAGATCCCAAATATTTGAAAGAATCATCCACCGGTATTTCTTGCTCACCAAGCTTCGCTACACTCCCATCTCTATTTCGTTGCTTACAAAATCGACATTCCATGTATTCTGTCTTACTCTTATTCAACTTAAAACCTCTTGCTTCCAATGTCTGTCTCCATAATTCTAACTTAACATTAACCCCAGCTCTAGACTCATCAATCAAAACAATATCATCAGCAAACAACATACACCACGGCACATTTTCTTGAATTGATCTCGTAAGCTCATCCATCACTATAGCAAACAGGAAAGGGCTTAAAGCAGATCCTTGATGTAACCCAACCGTTATAGGAAAATTGGTTGTCACCCCTCCACAAGTGCGGACATTGGTTACTACTCCTTCATACATATCTTTAATTATACTAATGTACTTGAGAGAAACACCTTTCTTCATCATTGTCCACCAAAAACCGTCCCTAGGTACTCTATCGTAAGCCTTCTCCAAATCAATAAAAACCATATGCAAATCTTTGTTCCTCTCTCTATTTCTCTCAATAAGTTGTCTAAGAAGATGTATAGCTTCCATAGTAGATCTTCCAGGCATAAAACCAAATTGATTCTCCGATATCATGACAACCTTCCTCAACCTAGACTCAATCACCTTCTCCCAAAGTTTCATAGTATGACTCATGAGTTTTATACCACAATAATTTGTGCAATCTTGTATATCACCCTTATTCTTATATAGAGGCACCAAAGTACTCTTCCTCCACTCATTAGGCATCTTATTTGTCCGCCAAATCTTGTTAAAAAGATTTGTCAACCATTCTAAACCTTTCTCTCCCAAGCATTTCCAAGCCTCGATAGGTATACCATCTGGGCCAACTGCCCTTCTTGATTTCATTTTCTTCAAAGCCTCTGCAATTTCTTTCTTTTGAATCCTGCGCATGAAGTCACGATTCATCTCATGAAAAGGAATGGAAAAGTCTCCAAGATCCTGAGCATGACTTTCATTAAATAGCTTATCAAAATAATCTTTCCATCTCTCCTTAATCTCCTCATCTTTGACTAAAACCCTTTCGTTTCATCTTTGATACATCTAACCATACCCAGATCCCTCGATTTCCTATCTCTCATTTTTGCAATCCTATAAATATCCTTCTCACCCTCTTTGGTATCCAACTTGTCATAAACCTCCTTATATACCTTATCCCTCGCGCTCCAAACTACTTTTTTAGCTTCCTTCTTTGCTATCATATACTTCTCCAAATTCTCATTATCACGACTTTTACTTAGATTTCTATAACACTCTCTTTTAACCTTAATAACTAATTTGACATCCTCATTCCACCACGATGTATCATTACCTAGCGGTGCACCGCCTTTAGACTCACCCAATACCTCCTTAGCCACCTTTCTCATGTCACCCGCTATCTTATTCCACATAGATTCTGAATCCTCCTCGAGACACCAATCAACTTCCTTAACTACCCGCTCTACAAACATTCTTTGTTTAGCTCCTTTCAGTGCCCACCACTTAATTCTAGGATCTATCCTATGTCTATCCCTTTTGCGGCATTGTCTAATTCTAAGATCTAAAATTAAGACTCTATGTTGTGTAGCTACACTTTCTCCCGGTATAACCTTACAATCGATGCAACAACCCCTATCTCTCTTTCTAAGTAGGAAAAAATCTATCTGACTCGTATTAACCCCACTTTTAAATGTTACTAGGTGAGACTCCCTCTTCCTAAACCAAGTGTTTGCTAAGATTATATCATAGTAGATAAACGTTACAGAAAATTTGCAAGAGCCATAATCTAATTTTTGCAACATCTAACAATTATTAACTACTAGCAGAGAGAGAGAGAGAGGGAGAGCATCATATAATGCTAATAAACATGATTTTAAATGATTGCCTGAACTCATCCACTTATATGGCGAACCTGATAAAGTTATAGCGTTGCATTATGATCCACAATGGAATATTGCGACTTATCACAGTTTTACGGATAAGTTTCTGCCTTGGAAAGCCCATTAAAGAAAGAAAGAGTTAAGTGAATATTCTAACATAAAAAGAAACATGAAGCTAACAAGGACGATTGTAGCAATAGCTCACTACGGAACATAAACAGTAACTCAATTTGTACCAAACGAAAATGAAGCGGTTCCTTCACTATTCAATGCAGGAGAAACTTCCAAGATGTAAAACACATTTTTTCCAACACAAGTGGCACAATCCAAACATCAAAGGAGCATAAATCCAAGCACTAGCAAAGCCTTCATTAGAATGACCAATCTGCTGGCCTCTGATTAAAAGGAACTTCAACAATCACACCCAAAATTTCTAAATTCACTAAAAAAAGTATTTTAAAGATATCAAAGACAAGAAGTCCTCATATGGATAAAACTATAGAACTGTATGAACGTCAATATAGATGATTAACGGAAAAGCCAATACAATTAATATTTATATATATAGAGAGAGAGAGGCCATCACAACGAAATTAACTCCTCTATTCGAAAAACACCATATTTAATCAGATAAAGGACTAAATTAAAGAACGAAAAGCAGAGAAAAATCATCCTTAAAGCATCCCGGTTCAGTGATTAATCAAACTAAGCGCGAAAATTAATAAACTACTCAAGGCACAGCAATTCAGCCACGAAATATGCAATTCACAGATCATTCAAAATTACACAGAGATCCAAAAAAACAAATTTTTATCACAAAAATTCAAAATGATCTAATATTTCTCAGAAACCTAATGATCGACAAGATTCTTCCCATGAGAGAGAGAATTGTCTTACGCCACCTGAAGAGTCCGTGTTGCGAATTCGACTCCGATCGTCGATTTCGATTCCAAGCAGAACTCGTTACGCGTGAACCTCGACAATATGTTCGATTTGCCGACACCAGAATCGCCGATCAGGACGATCTTGAAGAGGTAATCATACTCGTGATCAACTCTATGAGCCATCCCTCCGCCCGTCCTTCCAACTCACCGATCTAACAAAAAAAAAACAATAGACGAGCGAAAGAAAACGAATAATCAATCAGAAATCGCATTAAAAAAACGAAAAAAAAGCACAGTCAACGCCTGAAACACAAAAATTCTGCTTTAATTCCCAAGATCCCAAAAAAAGCTCTTGAAAAAGCAAAAAAAAAGGAAAAAAGAGAAAAGGAGAGAGAGAATTACCGAGGTGTGTAAGAAAACCGAAAGAGAAGCAACAGAGGAAGCAGAGACGTTTCCGTTTTTCTTTTGAATAATTTTTCTGGTTATCCTTTTTTCCCTCTCTACAGAGGAAACGCTACGATAGGACTCATGTCGAGAGAGAGAGAGAGAGAGAGAGAGACGGGTTCAATCTTCCATTTGTTGGCTAAAAAGGGGCGAAGAAGCGGCAATTCCGAAACGGTTTCAGAGATCAAAGCAAGAGAGAGAAAAAAACGGGATTTTCGCCTTTTTCTAGTTTTTTTATTATAACTTTTATAATAAAAATTTTCAAAAATTCAAAACAAATTTGTGGCGTCGGATGCAAACGGATCGGGTTTGGTGGGACCTTCAATCCTAGTCCGATACTTATTTCAATATACGGGTCAGTAAATAAGATTTGAAAGGGAAGTCAAATCGGTTTTGGATTTACACATCAGGATTGGATTCAGATATAATCCAATTCATTTGTGCATTTTACATGTAAAAACCTTGATTTCAGCCTCCTTTCACCATAACCAGTATCACCATATCTATTTCAGAACTGGATTGAATCTTACATTGTGGGATCCTATTCAGATGCAGACTCAGATTTGGATCGACAGGCTAAAATTCACATTCAGATTCAGATAGGGCACCGATCCAGCCTGTACCTGATCCAATTTGCTGTCCTACTTTAAGGTTCACCCACTTAATTTTTTGGTACGGGCCCATTGGGAATGGAGGTCCAGTTCATATCGAATCCAAATCTGACTAGCTTAAACAAAAGCATGTTCTTTATTGAGTAAACAATGATCATAAATACAACTAACAGTTCACATCCAACCTAAAACTATGATTTTTAGAAAAGCCTAACATTGACCTACATGACAAAAGGGGCAGCATAATCACCATTAGGGGTGGCAAAACTGACACGACCTGCCAACCCGCCTCTTAGGCGAGTTCGGGTTGGGCTTAAGCCAACCCGTTTAATAAACGGGTTGACCCGTCTAACCTGTTTATTAAACTGGTCGGGTTCGGGTTGGGGGTATGCCAACCCGGCTGACCCCGTTTAATAAACGGGTTAGGCGGGTGGGTCAACCCACTAACTCGACCCGCCAACCCATCGCCAACCTGCCAACCAGACCCGCCAACCCACCAACCAACCCGATCCGCCAACATGCCCGCTACCCGCCAACCCATTTTCCCAACCCAACCCATTTATTAAACGGGTTGGCGGGTCATGTCAGGTTACCCGTTTATTAAATGGGTCGGGTTAGTGTTTGCCACAGTCGACCCGTTTAATAAACGGGTCGGGTTCGGGTTGAGGTATGCTGACACGCCAACCCACCAACCCAACCCGATTGCCACCCCTAATCACCATTATATATATATAAGAAAATATTTGCTACTAATGAAGGTAAGGAACTAATGCTAAAAATGGTTGGTGCACTCAATCTAACCACATAGATGTGTTCAACATGGTTTGTTTGCTAAGAATCAAACCTTGGATTGTGCTTTTTTGATGTAAAAATGTGATTTTTTAAGTTATGAAATTTTGGCACATTATAAGCTATTGATTTTTGAACTCCTTTAAGAAGCTAATTACTTATCATAATTACATGATTCAAAACAAAAATTTTACTGAACAAACCATTACAAAAAATTATAATTTTTTGAAGAAAAAAGTGATTTTCTACTCATTAGCTCCTTACCGTCGTTACTAGCCAATAATTAATTACCCTATATATAAGGAAACCAGTAATAATGAAAGGGATAAGCGTTGAACGACGCTCGGATGCACAGCCACCCATCAAGACTAGGTGTGGCAGTGGGGCGGGGCGGGGGACAAGGTCTCCACCCCCGCCCTGCCTCAAGATTTTATCCTCCACCCCCGCCTCCATCCCCGGCGGGGAATGGATTTTATCCTCCATCCCCGCCTTCATCCCTGTTTCATGTCATCCATCCCTGGTTCAAACGAGGATGAGGCGGGGCGGGGCGGGGATATTGCGGGGAAAAGTGATCGGGGCGGGGATCGTGGCGGGGATGGGGCGGGGCGGGGAAAAGTGCACGTCCATCCCAGCCTCCATCCCCGTTTCATACCCTTCATCCCCGGTCCAAACGGGGTGAGGCGGGGCGGGGCCCCGCTTTCCCCCGGTCCACTGCTATCCCTAATCAAGACCACCCCTAAAAATCTTATTCAGTGCAAAAAAAATTGTGATCATCTGATTATGTTGGACAAAATGAGTGTTCAAAGATAAGTCTTTCTGTCTTTCTCTTTCTCTTTTTATATATTCTCAGTTACGTGAACAAGTAGATAACTGACCTCCTCGGATGAGCTCGTCCAACTGAAAAACTGTGGTACATTTTTACACACAAGATATTTAGTATAAGACATGAAAGGGTTTTGCATATTTTTTCTTTTTTTTTTTATGATAGGCAAGCTAGGGTTAGACAGACCCCTACCAGATATCTCTTAAGCCCCAAGTGGCAGAGGGATTCGAACCTGCGTCTTCAGCTTGGCACAGGACCCGGCTTACCACATGGGATACCAACTCGCTGGTGGGTTTTGCGTATTTGCTTGGACTTTCTTTGGTTGATGGCTATCCATTTATTTTTAAAAAATTACTATGATAAATGATGAATGTTTTTATATGCTTTTATAAAGATTAGCGATGGCCCCATGATCATTCATTATCCTTGTATAATAACTATATAATCATTCAACAAAGTAAGATGTATACAATGGTCGTTATGAGTAGGTTCTTTGATTTATCATCATCCTTGTCAAGCCTACTAAGACTGAGTTGTATGATGGCCTGCTGTCAGTGATTCATGTGTGTGTAGGGATGGCAGTGGACCGGGGGAAAGTGGGTCCCCGCTCCGCCTCGCCCTGTTTGGACCGGGGATGAAGGGTATGAAACGGGGATGGAGGCAGGGGTGAAGGATAAAATCCATCCCTGCCGCGGAGGCGGGGCGGGGGTGGACGTGCATTTTTCCCCGCTCCGCCTCATCCCCGTTTGGACCGGGGATGAAGGGTATGAAACGGGGATGGAGGCGGGGGTGGAGGATAAAATCCATCCCCGCCACGGAGGCGGGGCGGGGGACGGGGATGAAGGGTATGAAACGGGGATGGAGGCGGGGGTGGAGGATAAAATCCATCCCCGCCACGGAGGCGGGGCGGGGGACGGGGATGAAGGGTATGAAACGGGGATGGAGGCGGGGGTGGAGGATAAAATCCATCCCCGCCACGGAGGCGGGGCAGGGGTGGAAACCTTGTCCCCCGCCCCCATCCCTATGTGTGTGTGTGGGGGGGGGGGGCAAACAGGAGTGTAGCAAAAAAAAAAATTGGTGTGATAGTAAGGGGTTCCCTGATAAACCAATTTGGTGCTAAACCGTATGCTAAATAGTTTTTTTTAGCTTCTTCCGTGCCTTTTATGCAGTTCGGGCCCTATAAATGTGTTGGGCATGATCGATTTACTAAGAATCCACGCACCTGGATCATGTGTTTTTAATTTAAAAAATGATGTTTGAAGCCTAAAAAATTTACAAAGATTTTGGACTGTTGATTTTTCAAACTTTATAAAAACCCACCCATGTGATTCCTATAAAATCAAGTACATAAATCACATCTAGACGGTCAGAATTTTAAAATAAAATAAAAAAACCCAAAAAACCTATTTAGCATGCAGTTTAGCACCAAATGGGTTTAGCACCTACCCATTATTCAGACATAATATATATATATATATATTAATAAAAACAAATTTATAAAATCCTGCAGGTCCAAGTATAGGATTTCATTTTTGTGACTTGAACCCGGCAATTTGTTGTTTGGGCAGGTTGGGTACCCGACCTGTTGACAGCCCTAGCAACATTATACCAAGAAAAACATGATATTAATAAAAATATTGCATTTTAGCCTGATATTAACACGATAAAACATTCCCGATATTAACACGATAAAACATTCTTTCCTATTTTTTGTATTATTTATATTATATGAAATGGTATTTTCCTGTGATCTTAAGAAAAGGCTCATTTTCAAAATATCACAAGATTTTCCCTTGCTGATATTTTCTGGGGAACCAGATTTGCGACTATGTTTAAGAATGCCCCCCTTCAGTTTTCTGCGGAATATGATTCCTATCTTAGATTTCATCAAACAGAATTGTTGGCTTCACAAATAAAAGTTTTCCACGCACGAGTCCAAAGTCCAAACACTCTATCAGGAGGTAGATTGTGTAATATTATATGGAATTCCAATTCTCTCTCTTTTCTCTTTGCCGACCCTCCAAGACCCTAACCCCTTTCTCCTCCGACCTAAAAACCCTAGAAGATTCTAAACCATATCGAGACTCGATCAGGTACTCTCTCTCTCTCTCGATCGATCAGGTACTGTGTGTGTAAGAGCAGCATTCTTGGGCCTATTTTGGGTTTCTTGGAACTTCTGGATCACGTCCTGCATACCTTATTTCGATGCTGTTTTTTTGGGTTTATCTTCCATTTAGGGTGCAATCTTTGGCATATGAACGAGTGGTTTGCTGGGTTTTTTGTTTTCTAGATTTAACCTGTTGATTCTCCATGGCGTTTTAGGGGAATTCCCCTTTCTGGGTTTTCTTTTGGGTAATCGTCGTCTAGGGATCTCTTTGTTCCGCTGGTGAGAGTTGTCCTTTTGGTTTTGACGAGGGTTGAAGGGCATTTTAGTTTTCCTGTCTTTTACCATCTGCACAGCGTTTGATTGTTGGAAGTGGTGTTGGTGTTGCGTTTTTTTTTCTTTTCTAAATTTTTGGTTGTTTTGAAGAAATATATATACCTCTATATGAGGTAGTTTGATGAGTGTTGATTCAGATTTGGTATAATTTGATGGGTATCCTATCAAGTTTGGTGTTGAAACTTTTGATTTTGTTTCCTGCGCGTTACAGTGTATTTCTTAAATAGGTTATATGAATGGAATATCTGTTTTGGTAGCAGGAATTATATGATATTGGGGAAGAAGAGAGATTTTGTGGTGGAAAACGTTTATTGTATGAATCACATAAGTGAGAGGGAGTGTAAATTGAGGTAATCAGTTAAGCTATTGTTGCTTGGGAAGAAATGAGCATTTAGCTTGTGAATGGTGTTTCAAAGCGGGTCAGTGAGGCACTCGGTTCTGTTGTTCATTTCTTTGTGCCACATTTCTTTTTTAATCTTTGTGTTTCGAATTTGCTAAGCGATTCACGATTCACTTGATTGATGGGTTTAAACTTATAAGTTCTTTGGTTGTGGCAAAAATTCTTGTGTTTGTATGTGCGCATGTATTTTACAGTTTCTATTCAAAATTAAGAGCTTAGAAAGTTGATGCGTTGCTGGGTTTTTGGCATTCTGAGCATCATTAAATTCAGGAAGCATAATTTCCTGTGTCTTTTTTTAATCTGTAAGTGGCGCTTTGCAACACTGTTCTTTATACTTCCTATTTTTCTTATATTTATATAAACCTTGAAAGCATTTGTTTTTATTGGAATCAATATTAGGTGGAGGCTGTTGCAACACTTTTCTAGAACTAGGAGAGCAGTAATTAAAGGTAAGAAGCTAACTTGGTGCTTTTTTTTGCATCGGGTTCTTTATTTTGACTATAGCTTTGCATTGTTTCCTAGCGGAGGAGAAGTATTTTGGTTCACCCTTCCAATGAGGTTAGAGAAGTGTTGGTTTTGCTCATCAACTATTTACCCAGGGCATGGGATTCAGTTTGTCCGCAATGACGCAAAGGTGGGATTCTATTTTCTTGTTGCTGCAGATATGTTGTCCAAGATTTAATGTTCATCAACTTTTATACCTTATCCCATCATTGTTCATTTTCATAGCATTATTTTCCAAATGATCTATTGGGTAGTTACTACCATGTTTCTGGAAATAGGCGACACTCCATGCAGATGTATTGGGTAACAAATGCAGAATCTTTCTTTTGTTGCTCATGGACTTTTCTTTCTTAAATTTTATGGTTCATTGTCTTTTTCTTTCTTAAGGTTAATGCACTAGAAAAAAGAGAAAAAAAAACTTTAGAATGTCCCATCCACTGCTGGGATTTATACAAGTAGAGATCTAGATCACTTTGGACAAATACCAGACCTGATTCAAGTCTTGACCAACCCAACTGATGCTATATGTGAAACGGCTTCATCCCAGGTGTCATTTGGCGTCCAAAATATTGCACAGAGGTTGGGTAATTAGTATGATTTTTTATAGACGTTGAATGCAGTCACTTTTATTCTACCAAAGGTTACAAGATGCCCTGTTCTCATGTATCAATAAAAATTTATATTCTGTGACTTTCTTGTGACTGTAGCAAATATTTACCACTTGCCATTGAGCATGTTCGGCCCTTGGAGTACCTAACTTTTGCCAGCTTTTGTAAGTTGAAGTGGGGGCATGTTTCTTGAAGAAACTGTGAACTTTTGATTGCCAAGACACAACTATTGTCTAGGGCAATAGGTGGTGCTCTTCTACATTCTTTTGTAGCCTTGCAACTGTAACCTTTAAAGATAATATGTGCTTACATTCTTCAGTTATGCACTGTTTCTTGGTTCTTTTTGTTTTCTTGGACACCTGATTAGGATTTGTCGTTGGAATTAGGCTCTTGGAAATTAACTCCTGAATAATATTTGGCCTTGGAATGCCATTCTTCACATGATAAACCATCTTCATCTGCAACTTCCCGTGTTCTGATTGATATGATGTTTAGAGGTTTCATGACCCTGCTAAAAGCAATTTCCTCTAGGTGTTAACGGAAATTAATGATGTGCTGTTGTAATTCAGATATTTAGGTTCTGTAGATCGAAATGTCATAAGAACTTCAAAATGAAGCGGAACCCACGCAAAGTGAAATGGACTAAAGCATACCGTAGGTTGCATGGCAAGGATTTGACTCAGGTAAAAACCTTTCTGATTCTAGCTCTCCTTTAAATTATGTTCAGAGAAATAATGTGCGATATTGGTACTTGATTTGTTGAAGGATTCAACTTTCGAGTTTGAGAGGAAGCGAAACAGGCCAGAAAGATATGACAGGAATGTTGTGGAGAACACTTTGAAGGCAATGAAGAAGATAGATGAAGTTCGTGTGGCTAGGGAGGTGAAATTCTGGGAGAGCAGGTTCTTATTCTAATCTGTTAACCTCTGCCTTTCTTTCACTTTGAGCTGTAAAAATTATGTTTATCAACTATTGCATTTCAATTTTGCAGGAGAAAGGGTAAGAAATTGAAGGAGATGAAGGAGGCAACCAGGGAACTGGACCAGAATATTAGCTTGGTTCAAGCTCCCGCATCTCTGTTGAAAGAATCTACATCTACTGCTGAAAAGATCAAAGTGCGAGTACTGAAGCCAAAAATTGAAGAATACAATCCAACGGAGAGTGATTGATGCCTGAGTAATTCCATGATCTTCCTGAGCAACTGACAGATGTTCCTTCTGTTAGATACGGTCGGAATGAAGCCTGAAGATTGGTCCGTTATCGTATGAACATAGATTTTGACATATCCGAATTTGAGGCAGTTTGATGTCGGCTCATGAAAATGTACTTGAGAATTTGCTTTGATCTTGTTAACTGACAATGGATCTCTCTCTCTCTCTCTCTCTCTCACACACACACACACACACACACACACAGTCTTGTTCCATTATTTCCTGTTAGAGGTACATCTTCAGCTACCATACAATCCTTTGTATCACTGTCTTGTTCCAAGTCTTCATACATGGTCCTATTTACCAACTCACGCATTTACATGGTGTTAATTTCTTATTAGGGTTTTTTAATTGAACTTCTTTATTGGTGCTGTGAATGGTGTGTGTGTGGGTGTGCACGTTTCGGCGCGCCAGTGTTTGCCATTGTTTTCCAGTGATCTGACTGTATGGATGTGTCCGCCATGGTCCACTTGCTAGGAACTGGTCCTTGGTTTATGTTTTATTGACAAAAAAACAAACTTATTATGTTTTAAATCTAAAAAATTGTAGGCTGTGTTTTTTCAACTCTTAAAAAAGCCTGCATACTTGTGTAAATTGGATCCTTTGTAAAATACATCTGCAGGATCAGGATGTTGATGAAATAAAAAAAATAGTGAAAATTGGCTGCGAACCTGACGATCAACCCTCTGGCCCAAGCCCTGTAGCAAAGGCTGAACTGCCGGTGCCTCGTTATCATTCCTACAATGTGATTGCTCATTCGGGCTCTGTCCACTTTGCATCTTTTTTAAGGAAAATTTCATTAATGGCTCAACCTTTTGTCAGTAATTTAAGAAATAAACTTTGCTTTCTAAAATTCTTGGTATGGGATATAACTTTTCTGAAAACCATCAAATAAGGACCTCAGATTAACATTCGTGATTCGTCATTTAGAAAATTATTCATTCTTCAAAGGAAGAGGTTGGTCCTCTCTCCTAGTCCTTCCCTTTCCAAAGCATTCTTCTTTTCACTCCTCTCTGCGCGAACGGAATTCGTCCTTCCGGCGACGTCCGTCTCCGAATTCTGGAAATTCTGAATTCCTACCTCCGCCATCGTGCCCTCCCTTCCGTATGCCACCCGATTCGGTGTCGGATGTGGTTCATTATCTCCTCTTCCCCTTTGTAACAAACGTGCCCCGAAGCGATCCCTTGGAGATGGAGGAGGACACGGTGAAGCCCATTAGCGCGGAGGGCTTCGAGTTCATCATCGACAGGAAGGCCGCTCTCGTGTCCAATACCCTCAGGAACATGCTCACCTCTTCAGGTATTCCGCAACTCCCACGCCGTTTTCTCCGGCTCAGGGACAGGGTTAGGGTTTCTGATCTTCCGGCGATGACGACTCCGGTTTCCGGTGTTTTCTGGCAGGTAGTTTTACGGAGACGCAGCTCGGAGAGGTCAGGTTCCCGGATATCAGCACGCCCGTTCTGGAGAAGGTCTGCCAGTACTTCCACTGGTCCTTGCAGTACGCTAGGTATGCGTTCTTCTGATCCGCGTAAATGAAGGGTTTCTTTGTTCTTGATGCTTCCCCTTCCGATGATCTGCATTTCCTGCATGAGTTTGCATGGTTGATTGCGAGCTTTGACTCATTGATTCATTTCGGTTCTTTCATGTGTTTGATGGTGCGGATTAGGGTTTAACTGGCGGTAGTTTGGGGATTACCGCCAACATTTTCGTTGTACAAAGCGATTGTCGGTGAGGCCTGCCCGAATTTGCGTAGTTGATTATGAGATTTTAGCTTGTTGATTGGCTTTTTGGGTTCTTGAGTGTGTTTGAATAGTTGAAAATGGGAAATTTTGAAAGCTCAAGATGAGTGAAGCTAGCTACTTTATGTTGAGGTGTGGTTTTGCGTTGTTTTCATTTTTCATCTGAATGCACCAGTTTTATGGACGGGGTAGCTGATACCAGAGTTACCTGAAGCTTTTTAGATAGGTGGGAAGCTATGTCACATGGACTCTTCTAACAGACACTTGGACACAGCTTCCTTTGTGGTAGGTGAAGTCAACCTTATTTCTATTCTCACTGTTCGCGTCATTATTGATTTGAAGTCCTAGGAATCCAATTGTTACGGACCCTTCCTGACTCCAAGTCTGACTCAGAGGATCCGTTCCAGTGCAGCTGCTAGCGTGTCCCCCTCTGCAAAATTAACAGGGGTCTAGCCCAACCTGAAGTCCTACCTAGGCTGAGACTCTGGTGGGATGCTGCCTTGGAATCTCATCCAGGGTAGGATTGAGCTTCTACAATCCATTTGCTCTTCCCTTTTAGTATTTTAGTTTAGTTCTTGTTCTTTTGTAGGCCTATAAATAAGTGTGTTGTTTGTCTTCACCTCCCTGTGAATTTTCCCTCTGGACGTGTTCCTGCCATGAGACACCCCAACTGTCCTCCCTTGGCCGAATCATTGCTCGGGCTTGCCCACCCTCATTCTTCGATGAAGCATGAATAGTTCTATATTTTGTTTCAGATTCGCTGACTTATTCCACTCCTAGCTTCAGTATGCATGTTGAGATAGATTTTGGTTGGCTCATTCAATTTATAAAGCAACCTTGAGATCTGATTCTTTATTGTGGACCCATAACAGATTAGAAAAAGAAGAGGAAGATCGACTGTCACCGCAGTATCTTGAGTCTTTGCCTTGATGATATCTGATCTGACTCAGCTCAGGTCAGACCGGGCTTGGTCTGAGTTTAGAACACTAGGTTTACAA
Source organism: Nuphar pumila (assembly GCF_984573655.1). Classification (NCBI taxonomy): domain Eukaryota; kingdom Viridiplantae; phylum Streptophyta; class Magnoliopsida; order Nymphaeales; family Nymphaeaceae; genus Nuphar; species Nuphar pumila. Next base: position 2,188,057 of record NC_143258.1, on the reverse strand, counting down.
AACCTAGTCTAGACCCAACTGAGTTTAGGTTCAGACTCATCTGGACTTCTCTAAATTTCTATATCGGATCTGCTTACTAAGTGGTGCAGATCTATATCCAGTTTGGTGTAATTGTACTGAACCCAAACTATTTTAACTAGGAACAAACTGGGCCAGGCCAGTTCTATTCCAATCAGGAACAGACTAGACGAAATCCAATTAAGTTGTAGTCAGAAATAAATTGGACTGGATTCAGTTTAGTTCTAGTCAGGATCTAAAACCGATCCAGTCCAGAATAGACTGGATTGGATCCAGTTCAAATTATTACAGACCCTTTTAACTCCAAATATGACACAGAAAGAAGATCCGCCCTAGTCCAGCTGCCAATATGTTTTACTCAAGGTAGGACTTTGCAAAATTAACAAGAGTCCAGCCCAGCCTGGAGTCCTACTTAGGCTGGGACGCCTCCCTGTAATCATATTCAGGGTGAGATTGAGATTGCACAATCCATTTTCTCTTCTCCTTGAGTGTTTTAGTTTAGTTGTTCTTTTTCTATAGGCCTGTAGATGGGCATATATAGCCTAGTTATTTTTTGAGATTTTTCTCGTTTTTTTGTTATTGGTGTGTGTGATTGCTTTATCAGGGAAGGATTATGCTTCTTCGCCTGTTTACACCTTTGGCATCCACCTTGATTCACGTGCCTTCTCGATGAGTCTTGCATCTTCACCTTCCTGCAGATTTTTTCTTTGGACGTGTCTCAGTCCCAAGACATGCCCAGCCGTCCTCCCTTGTCCGATTCCCTGCTCGGACTCGCCCTCTTCACGGTTCATGTGGCTGTGTTCCCTGCCTTGGGACACAGACTCTCTTCCTTGAGCCATATGCCACGTCTGGCGCTCGACATCCTGCACGCTCCAACGTGTTTGCCTGCCTAGCCGGACATGCCCTGTAACTCCCTCCGGCGATATCGTCGGAGGGGATAATCATTAAAAAAAATGAGGGGGGAAAGGCGGTTTCCTCATTTGGAAAATCGCGTTCCCCGTAGGAAGGACCAGGGATGAGGATAAACCTCACCCCACGATCGTCGTAGGGTGAGGGTTATCCTCATCCCACCGTAAATAGCTCTCACGGTGCGCCCTCCCCCTCACTCGAGCAAGAGGAAGCAGAGAGAGGGCGACAAAGAGAGTGAGAGAGGAGGACTTACCGACGACAACGACGGTGACAGCGGTGGCAAGGTGCGGATCCTCTTCTTTTCTTCTTCTTTATCTTCTTCGTTTCCCCTTCGTTTTTGGCAAAGGAAAGGGGGCCCGACAGCCATGGCTGTCAGAGAGTTTCTGTTAAAAACAAAACAAAAACAAAATAGGGATGGAAAAGACAGAGAGAGAGAGGGTCGTTCGGCCGGTGCCGGTGGCCGATCCCTCTGTCGCAGGGAGAGTCGACCGGGCGCTGTATGCTGACGCGTGCCGTCTTGGGTACAGAGGAGAGGGTCGGACGGTGGCCGCACCCCCCTCTCTGTAAATAAAAGGGGCTTTGCCCCCTTTTGGCTTTTTTTTAAGCAGGTCGAGGGTCGGTCTGGGTTTGACCCAGACCGAACCGGATCGGTCTAGGTCGCACCCAGACCGAACCCGAGGTCGGGTCAAATAAAAAAATGATTGGTTGAACCGGTCTAAGTCGAACCGGTTCGTACCAAACCGGTTTATATGAGTCGATTCAGACCAAACCGATTTATATGAGCCAGTTTGGATCTACCCGGTTCAAACCAAACCGGTTCACAGAGAACTGGTTCAGACCAAAACAGGTTTGAGCTGAACCAATTTAGATAAACCTGAGTCAGGCCGAACCAGTTCGATCTAACTGGATCTGGGTTCTCGATTTGGATCTAGTTTGATCTGGACCTGTTCTGGATCTAGACTGACTATTTTTGGATTTGATTGAATCAGTCCTGGATCCATATCAAAACTGGGTCTAGATCAGACTGTTATGGATCTAGTCAGAATGTATGGATTCAGTTAGACTGTTCTGGATCCAGTTAAAATGTCCTGGATCCAGTCAGACCATTCTAGATCCAGTTAGACTATTCTAGATCTAGATGTGTAATGGATCTAGATCCAAACAGACAGGGTTAGATCCAGATCATAAATGGATCTGGATCAGATCATAAGATAGTCTCAAATTGTACTAAATTACGAAATGACCATAATACCCTTTTGGGTACTCGAGATCCATTTTGGTAAAATGAACATAACTTTGCACCCCAAGCTCAGAATTGAGTGAGGTTTGGTGCGTTGGACTCATATCAAAGAGAGAAATCTATTTACTTAGTAGTTTTGGTTAAATTAGTGGCACAAAAATTAAGGTTTCATGAGTCAATTCAAGAGGGGTATTTTGGTAATTTTGTAAGTGGTTTGGTGCATTAATGCGAACATGTTTGTGTATTATCCAAATCCTACTGTTAGAGCAACTTGAAACTCGATTGTGGTGAAAGCATAATGTTCGCACTTCAGGTAAGAAATATTATGAGTAATTTTAGAAATAAATAAATATTTTACGTTGTGTGTTATTGTAATATTATAAATGAATATGATTAGCATGATAATTTGAGATCATGACATGCCTAAAATTTTTATGCTTGACATTATGAATTGAATTTATATACATGTGTGTTGTGATATGCATGTTAGAAAGAGATTAGATTTGTGAACGCATGTCCATGTGGTTATTAATATCATGCATTGTGATGAGATTATGTTTAGATTGGAGTCTCATTTTATTCTATTCATGTTGTATGAATGAATATTTTGAGATTAGCATGCAGACCCCTTAAATCCCGAAAGTAGCGACATGTGGTAAGAGCTACCTGGTTAGCAGCCAGAGTGCAACCACCATGTAGAGTGGGTCGTCAATGATTTAACGATGCAGAGACACTACATTATTGCGTGCTTAGTGAGAGATATGTGTGAGTCTTAAGGTCATCATGAGGTTTAAGAATAAGATTTGTTGTGATTCGTTCACGATATCACTCGTAAGAGAACGAGTGAATTATGAGTTTAAGAATGTGGTTCAATGTGTTGAACTTAATAATGACTTATGATTACACTCACATCGGGTTTGAGACTCTAGAGGACCATGGATGGTTGATAACCATCATGGTTAGGATGTAGCATGAACCATACCGAGATTGAGAGCATGACTTCTCATCTAGCTACCAGTGGGGTTTCCGTGGTGGTTCACTGCAGTGCCTGGTGGTTCGGAGACCACTGGGAGTGTATGGTTCATTGTTTGGCCAACATGTAGAATTGGAGTATTCTACGGGGTTGCTATGCCCATAGACGACTATGTTCGGTATAACCAGCCTAACTATAGTAGTTGTGAGAAAGTATTTAAGAAAGTTAATGAAAGTAATTAAAATATACAAACTTGTGTGGTGTGTCGAAAACTAAACTAAGACTAGTGGCTTAGAGCCCACTATAGTTGTAAGTTTAAATGTTTATTTGCTTATAATGATTTCTTATTGGGTTGTAGACTCACCCCCATGTTTAATTATAATTGTAGGTTGCAGACACACTAGCACAGACATAATTTGACCAGCTTCTTCATCTTTGGCAGGGCATTTGGTAGTTTTTAATTTCATGTCATTGAACAATAAGGTATGCGTTATTTGCTTTTGTTATGAATGATGAACATTGTAAGGAAAGTGATTATTAGAATAAAAATAAAGGAAAAAAACTTTAGCCACGTTTTCTTTATATGAACTTTGTACTATTTCTCTTTGTAGAGTAATACCAACCGAACTCGGACTCTCGAGGTCCCAAATTGGGGTGTTACAAAGTGGTATCAAAGCCAGGTTCATACAAAGGAGTTTATCATTCACGACAAGTTCAATGACATAGAATATGATTTAAGTCTCTGCTCGATAAACACACGCTAGTAACTAGGTTATTTTATTATTAGAAAATGACTGACGGGCACAACAACCATGAAGACCCTAGAGCCCAAGACCATTTTGAGCCACCCGTTGTAGGAAGAGAGAAATTTGTCACTGTAATGATAATGGCGACTGGAGTTATGGCAAGTATGACTCAAATCGTTAGATACCTGACACCACAACCCCCGCCGATTTATATCATTATCGAGGAGAGAGATATTTACCATCAGGGCTACCCCGACACTACTCGGGGGCGGCTGACACAATCCTACGGATGAGGGACTCAACAGTCCCACCCTTAGAGAGAACAATCAGTATGTTCCTGAATGAGGAGAGAATGGATGGCGGCTCGAGGATGAGTCACAAGAAGAGCATCCCCTAGCATAAACTTTTCATCTCGAGGAGGTTTTCGTATGACCAGTGCACGAGGATGACATATATCCCGAGCTAGTTATGCGGCTGCAATGAGTGCAACCAATAGATGAGCTTCATATCTAGTTGGAGATTTTCTTGTTGAAGAAACTATGAGAGCAATAATTTAGGTCGAAGAGACAATATGACTTGCTGTATAAGCGAATGAAAGCAACCCAACACTTGTTCAGGAACGAGCAACATTGAGAAATTCATGGGAGTGAGGCAAGGATAAAGATCCTATTGTTGATCCCACCTCACCTACCTACCCTCTCACTTCACTCTTATATAATATGGGTATCTTTCCTATACCTGAGGATCCCACGATTGATCCTACTTTACTCCTATACGACTTGAATGATGCTCGTATGACCCACCCTCAACAGACGCGAAGGAGTTTAAAGAGAGAACCAAGCTTTGGATGGATCGAAGAGTAACACGATGACACATTTATGAATACTTAACTTTATTTGGTTTAGATAGATTATTCCTTGTTTTGCCTTGTTTTCTTCTTGTTTGCTTAGTAATATTTCATTTATGTGTACTCGAGTGATTAATAAAATAAAATAAGATATTTTAAGTAAATAAGTATCGTAATCGCTAACATGTGATAGAATTTTATACAAGTACAAATGAATCAAATAATGCTAAGCCTATTATATGATAATTTCAATGTAACACATGTATTGTTTGACCCTTGAGCTACACATAGTTTTGCTACTTCAACTTTTGAGAAACGGTTGCCCATTGCACCTTCACGATTGAGTGTTTCTTATTTGATCGAAACATTTATAGGCGAGTCCACCATTGTAGACACGATATTTAATAATTGCATAGTGAAAATAGAAAACCGTGGGTTGCCTGTGAACTTATTGCAACTCGATTTCAAAGATATAGACGTGGTTCTTAACATGAATTGGTTGTCGGACCATCATGCCACCATTGACTGTAGAAAGAAGATTATCAGTTTTCAAAACCCTCAGACTCCAACTTTTACATATTTGGGTGTTAGAAAACTACTGAAACCAATGATCAAATCACACCTAAAGGCCAATAAATACATTCAAGGATGCATGGGATTTCTGGCCTATATGAAGACCGAAGAGAGATAAGACCTCACCATATCTGAGGTGGACATAGTTTATGATTATGCTGGTGTTTTTTTAGAGAAACTTACAAGCATCCCTCGCAATCGAGAAATTGAATTCCAAATTGATCTAGTTTCGGGAACAACACCCATTTTGAAGATTCTCTATTGGATGTGACCCGCGAAACTTAAGGAGCAACTGTAAGAGTTACTGGGAAAAGGTTTTATTCGACCGTCAGTATCTCCTTGGGGTGTTCCAATTTTGTTCGTTAAGAAAAAGGATGGATCACTGTGGATATGCATAGATTATCGACAGCTGAATGTAGTAACCATTAAGAATAAGTATTTGTGGCCACGGATTAATGATTTGTTCCATCAACTTCAAGAAGCTGTATGTTTCTCGAAGTTGGATCTGAGATCGGGTTATCATCAACTGAAAATTAAGAAAGAACATGTAGCTAAAACTGCATTCAGATCAAGATATGGCCATTATGAATTTTTTGTCATGTTTTTTGGTCTGACTAATGCACCAACAATATTCATGGATATGATGAATAGAGTTTTCAGATCATATTTGGATATGTTTGTGACAGTATTTATTGATGACATCCTCATTTATTTATCAACGAGGGAGCAACAGGAAGAACACCAGAGGATAGTTTTGCAGACATCAAGAGAATATCAACTCTATACCAAATTCTCTAAGTGTGCCTTTTGGTTAGAACAAGTGTCCTTCCTTGGACATATTGTTTCTAAAGACAGAATTATGGTAAACCATGCGAAGATTGAAGCAGTTACCAATTGATCTAGACTCAAGAATCCTATTGAGGTTTATAGTTTCTTAGGATTAGCGGTTTACTACCGGCGATTCATGGATGAATTTTTCGTATTAGCAGCTCCAATGACAAAGCTCACTAAGAAAGATGTAAAGTTCGAGTGAAATGACAAGTGTGAGAAGAGTTTTCTGGAGATAAAGAAGCATTTGACTACTGCTCCAGTATTGGTCTTACCTTCTGGATTCAGGAGTTTCACTATTTATAGCGATGACTCTCATAAGGGATTGGGTTACGTGCTGATGCAGCATGGTAAAATGATATCATATGCATCTCGCCAACTCAAAATGCATGGAGTCAACTATTCGACGCATGACTTGGAGCTTGCAACAATAGTTTTCTCCCTCAAAATATGGGTACACTACCAATTTAAGGTTTTTACCGACCATCAAAGCGTTAAATACTTATTTTTGCAAAGAGACTTGAACTTGAGACAGAGAAGATAAATGAAATTTTTAAAAGATTATGATTATTAGCTGAAGTATCATCCGGGTAGAGCGAATGTAGTTGTTGATGCTCTTAGCAGAAAGTCAGGAGCATTAGCCAGACTTGCATATTGGGAATTATTTTTCTCAGTTGCATATCAGAAAACAGAAGCTTAGTGCTTACTAGGACGATTATTATTCGTACAAACCACATTGGGGTCAGAATTGTGGGATCAAATTAAGGAAAAACAACCCTTAGATCCTGAGTTAGCCTAAGTGATGCAGAAGATTACGGAAAGTGAGGAGTCAGACTTCAAAGTTGATGATCAAGGATTTCTCGAATTTTTTAATGGGGTTTGCATTCCAAAGGATAATCAGCTTAGACATCAGTTATTGGATGAGGTACATCACTCGAGATATGTCATCCACCCTGGTAGTACCAAAATATATCGAGATTTGAACGATTCATTTTAGTGGAGCAGTATGAAGAGAGACATTATTGAATTTGTAAGCAAGTGTCTGGTGTGCCAGCAAGTGAAGATTGAGCACCAACGACCTTGTGGATTACTGCAACCACTCCCTATACCTAAATGGAAATGGGCAGATATCACGATGGACTTTGTCTCAGGACTTCCAAAAACCAAGAATGGGATGGATTTGGTATGGGTGATTGTAGACAGGCTAACTAAGTCAACTCACTTTTTGGCATGTAAGACAACACACTCTTGTGACCAGTTGACTCAGTTGTTCATCAAAGGTATTGTCAGACTTCATGGAGTACCAGATTCGATTATTTCAAATAGAGACTCAAAATTCACATCACAATTTTGGCAAAGTTTTTAGAAAGCTATGGGGACGCAATTAAAAATGAGTACGACTTTTGACCCTCAGTCTGACGGATAATCAGAATGAACCATTCAGACATTGGAAGACATGCTACAGGCATGCACCTTAGAATATAGTGACTCGTTGAACGATATTCTACCTTTGATGGAATTTGCCTACAATAATAGCTTTCAAGCAAGTATAGGCATGGCTCCATTTGAGGCATTGTATGGTTGACAGTGTCAAACACCTTTATGTTGGGATGAGGTTGAAGAAAGAAGATTGATAGGGCCATATTTGGTGCATAAGATGGCAGACCAAGTGAGATTTATTCGAGAACGTCTTTTAGTAACTCAAAGTTGACAGAAAAGTTATGCAGACCAAAGACGTCGTAAGTTAGAATTTGAGCAAGGTGATCATGTATTTCTTAAGATATCTCCTTTTAAGGGAGTGATGCATTTTAGTCAAAGAGAAAATTTGAATCCAAGATATATTGGACTCTTCGAGATACTCGCGATAGTTGGTCAGACAACATACAGACTGACTTTGCCACCTTCCTTGTCTTGAATCCACATCGTGTTTCACATATCTATGTTGCGGAAGTATGTGGTTGATCCCTCCCATATACTGGATTATGTTGAGTCAGTACTGGAGATACAAGATATATTTAGCTTGAGTGAGAAGCCTATAGAGATTCTGGATACGAAAGTTCAAAAACTAAAGAACAAAGAGTTATCTTTGGTGTTAGTTAGATGAAGCCATCACAACAATAAGGAGGTTACATGGGAGCGTGAATCGGGCATCCGCGAGCAATTTCCATGATTATTTTCAGGTAAAATTTGGGATGAATCTTCTTTTAAGGAGGGTAGAATTATAACTCCCTCCGACGATATCGTCGGAGGGGATAAGCATTAAAAAAAATGAGGGGGGAAAGACGGTTTCTCCATTTGGGAAACCACGTTCCCCGTAGAAAGGATCGGAGGATGAGGATAAACCTCACCCCACGATCATTGAGGGGGTGAGGGTTATCCTCACCCCACCGTGAGGGCTTGTGCCCTCCCCCTCACTCGAGCAAGAGGAAGCAGAGAGAGGGCGACAGAGAGTGAGAGAGGAAGACTTACCAGAGATGGCGACGGTGACAATGACGACAAGGTGAGTACCTCTTCTTTTCTTCTTCTTTATCTTCTTCGTTTCTCCTTTTGTTTTTGGCAAAGGAAAGGGGGGGGGGGGGCGGCAACCCTGACTGTCAGCGAGTTTATGTTAAAACAAACAAAAAAAAAACAAAAAAAACAAAACAGAGATGAGAGAGAGAGAGAGGATTAGTCGACCAGTGCCGGTGGTCGATCTCTCTGACGCAGGGAGGGTCAGCCGATGCCGGATGTCGACTCGTGCCCTCTTGGGTACAAAGGAGAGGGTCGGTCGGTGGCCGCACCCCCCCCCCCCTCTCTGTAAACAAAAGTTGTTTGCCCCTTTCGGCTTTTTTTAAAAGTAGGTCGAGGGTCGGTCTGGGTGTGACCTAGACCGAACCCAAGGTCGTGTCAAATAAAATAAAATGGTTGGTTGAACTGCTCCGAGTCGAACCGGGTCTCGTCGAACCGATTTATATGGGTCAGTTCAAACCAGACCAGTTTGAACTGAGTCGGTTCAGATCTACCTAGTTCAGACCAAACCGATTCACAAAGAACCAGTTCAGACCGAATCAAGTCTGAGTCGAACCAGTTTGGATAAACCCGAGTCAAGCTGAACCGGTTCGATCTAACTAGATCTGGGTTCTCAATTTGGATATAGTTTGTTTTGGACCTGTTCTTAATCCAGATTGACTATTTTGGATCTGATTGGATCAATCCTGGATCCATATCAGAACTAGGTCTAGATCAGACTGTTCTGGATCCAGTCAAAGTGTATGGATTTAGTCAGACTGTTCTGGATCCAATTAAAATGTTCTGGATCCAGTCAAACTATTCTAGATCCAGTAAGAATATTCTGGATCCAATCAGACTATTTTAGATCCAGATGAGTAATGGATCTAGATTCAAGCAGACAGGGTTGAATCCAGATCATAAATGAATCTGGATCGGATCATAAGATAGTCTCAAATTGTACCAAATTCTAAAATGACCATAATACCCTTTTGGGTACCCGAGATCCATTTTGGTAAAATGAACATAACTTTGCACCCCGAGGTCAAAATTGAGTGACGTTTGGTGCGTTGGACTCGTATCGAAGAGAGAAATCTACTTATTCAATAGTTTTGGTTAAATTAGTAACACAAAAATTGAGGTTTCCTGAGTCAATTCGAGAGGGGTATTTTGGTAATTCTGTAAGTGATTTGGTGCATTAATGCAAACATATTTGTGTATTGTCTAGATCCTATTTTTAGAGCAACTTGAAACTCGATTGTGGTGAAAGCGCAATGGTCGCACTTCAGGTAAGAGATATTATGAGCAATTTTAAAAGTAAATAAACATTTTATGTTGTGTGTTGTTGTAATGTTATAAATGAATATGATTAGCATGATAATTTGAGATCACGACATGTCTATAATTTTCATGCTTGACATTGTAAGTTGAATTTATATACGTGTGTGTTGTGATATGTATGTTAGTTGTGGCTTGTCATGCACGTTAGAAAGAGATTAGATTTGTGAACGCATGTCTATGTGGTTATTAATATCATGCATTGTGATGAGATTATGTTTATATTGGAGTCTCTTTTTATTACTACGGTAATTCTAATGTAAAGTTTTGCTTTGAAATATAACAAACCACATCCTAAAGAGGTTGTAAACACGAGTCTCCTAAAGGTAAGTCCATATTTAGATGGAAGTTACGAGCAAATCAAGGGTAGTTAAAACTTATACCCCTATTAATCTTCAGATTCAATGTAAAAGAAGATATTCTCTTCTTCCCCACGTTGTTCTTCACATTTTATGTTTTTGTCTCTCTCTTTACCATTTTAACATGGTATTTGAGCGGTTTTAATATCTTTTTATCCCTCCTCCACTGAGAAGCCATCAACGGCAGTTGTATCCCTGGTGAGTGTCAAGCTTTGTAATGTGGTGGTTGAACCTCGAGCCTAGACATCCTCCTTGTTGCAGTACAATTTTTGTCCTATCAGATTCATTGTTAGTCTAGTAAATTTCTTTATCCAATGGCTAGCAATAGGAACAACCATATTCTTGCATCACCTAGCGACTCCTCACATGAGTCAATGGCAAATCCATATTATTTGCACCATTCAAATAATCCAAGTAATCAAGGCACTCAAGTTAATCTTCCAGGTAATATATCCAACCTTTTTACTTTTCTTTCAATGTCTTAATCATGGATCATAGATACAGGGGCTAGCGATCATATGACCCATTATGTTTCTTGCACGTCTTCTCCCTGAAAAGGCCATATGGTGTCCATTGGGCCTACCTGATGGGACATCCAACCAAGTATCTCATATTTGGGAATGTTGTATTGTCTGCCAAATTTGATGTTAAAAAAGATCCTAATTGTTCTCAATTTTTGGTTTAATCTTATTTCTATGAGCAAGATTGTCCAAGATTTAAAGTGTCATGTAATATTCAAAGAAGATTCTTACTTGTTTCATGACCTTCTCTTAATGCAGACGATTGGAGCGGGTAGACTTTAAGATGGACTTTATATACTGGAGATGAATGATAATGGCGTTGCTCTAAGTGCTTCTTTACCCTCTTCTGAACTCTGGCACAATCGTCTTGGGCATTTGCCCAATGACGAATTGCAAAATTTATTTAAATTAAATAAATTTAATGATTGTCATATTGTTGATCATTGCTCTATTTGTCATATTGCCAAACAATCTAGATTGCCATTTTCTATAAGCTTCATTTCTTCATATGCCATTTTTCAATTAATTCATATTGATATATGGGGTGGTTACCAAACTCCATCATTGTTTGGTGCGCATTATTTTTTAACTATAGTTGATGATTTTAGTAGAAGTACATGGATTTATTTGATGTAATATAAATCCGAAACTTATAACCATTTTGGAAATTTTGTATCCATGATTGAAAATCAATTCAATAGTCGGGTCCAAAGCATACACATTGATAATGACACCAAATTCCTTTTTACTAATATGCAAATATATCTAAAGAAAAAAGAATCGATCACCAACACAGTTGCGTTTCAACACCCCCAACAAAATGGAGTTGTTAAGCGTAAACATCATGATTTACTCAATATAGCATGAGCTCTTAGATTTCAAGCCAATCCACCCTTAAAATTTTGGAGAGAATGTATCCTAATTGTGGCTTAATTGATCAATTGTCTTTTCTCACATCTATTGCTTGATAAAACTTCATATGAAATTCTTTTTACCAAAACCCCACGCTATGATCACTTTAGAGTGTTTGGATACCTATGTTATGCTTATAACATACATCATGTCCATAAATTTGACTCTAGAGCTAAAAGATGTGTGTTTATAAGCTTCTCACATGGACAAATTGAATACAAAGTATATGACCTTGAAAACCACAATGTTTTTACTACCTGTGATGTAAAATTTTATAAAAATGATTTTTTATTTCAAAATTTAAGCAAATCACACAAAGACGTTGATATGGTCCTGCACTTACCAATTCTTGATTTTTATGAACCCAACTTCCAAAATGGGGATCTAAACCCAATCTGCCACTCAACCAATACCAACCAAGTGACAAATCCCAACTATACCCAAACCACAAATTCTACAATCCCTGATCAAACTGAATCCCAAATTAGGTGCTCTACGATGCATCGGTCTCAACCCAGTCAGCTCAAGGATTATAAATGCTTTGCCATCACCCCCATCTTCCAATTGGATACAGCATGAAGGACTCACCTAGAGTACCCAATATCCTCTCTCTCAATATATCTGTTATGAAATTTTTTCTCTTTCCCATAAGGCCTACCAAGAAACTTTGCCCAAGTCATGAATCGCGAGCATTGGCAAGACACTATGGATACGGAAATAAAAAACTTAGAAGAAAATAACACTTGGACATTGACCATATTATCTTTAAGAAAACACCACATAAACTATAAATGAATCTACAAGATTAAATTCAGATTTGATGGGTCTATAGAGCGATACAAGGCTCATTTAGTAGCAAAAGGCTTCACACAACTTGAAAGAGTTGACTACCATGAAACATTTGCCCCAATTGCGAAGCTTGTCACCATTTGTTGCCCACTCACAATTGTTGCGATTTAGAATTGGCATCTTTTTCAAACTGATGTCAATAATGTCTTTCTATATGGAGAATTACATGAAGAAGTTTATATGAAATTGCCCTCAGGGTTTAATAAGGAAAGATTTGCGTATGTTGATTGAATAAGTCAATTTATGGACTCAAACAATCCTCACAAAATTGGTTTTTCAAGTTGTCCTCTGCTTTAAAAGACATGAAAATGATGCAATCTAAGGCATATTACTCTTTGTTTTCAAAGATCATAAAAAAAGAATGAATGTTCATTCTTGTTTACGTAGATGATATTATTATTGCTAGGGATAACCTTATTCAAATAAAGTTATTGAAAGATCACATCAACAATTTCATCTCAAAGACTTGGGTCATCTAAAATATTTTCTGTGAATCGAAAGTTGCTTGATCCAAGAAAAAAAATTTCTTTCACAGCAAAAATATCCATTGGATATCATAAATGACATGAGTTTTCTTGGAGTCAAACCTACAGATTTTCCAATGAAACAACACGTGAAACTCACCAAAACTCACCAATAAAGATGAAGAGGAACTTCATGACCCTGGACAATATCGATGCCTAATTGAAAGACTCATTTATCTCACAATTATGCAGCCAAGCATAGTTTATGCTGTATATAATCTCAAGGCAACTCCTGGGCAAGGTATTTTGTTGTCTTCAAATAATGAATTACAAGTATTTGGATACTGTAACAATGACTTGAAGATCAACTTCAGGATAATGCACTATGATAGGACAAAGCCTAATATCATGGAAAACCATGAAGCAGACAACAATATCCAGGTCTTAGTCAGAAGCATAATATCAACCTATTGCCTCAACAACTTGTGAGCTTACGTGGGTAAATATTTGCTGAATGATTTGGGGATATATCACCCACAACCTATGACCTTAATCATTATGTGAACCCTTCACATTGCTGCAAATCCTATATTTCACGAATGCACCAAACACATAGAAATCGATTGTCATATCATTTGTGAAAAGATTCAAAGCGATTGATCCAAACTAAATTTGTGGCCACTACATTGCAATGTGCAGATATGTTCATAAAAGCATTGGGACGTGAGCAATTCACACGATTGAAAAGCAAGTTGGACGTGCTAGATGTTCACGCTCCAACTTGAGGGGAGTGTTAGGATTACCAAGATAATTCTAGAATGTAATGTTTTGTTGTAAAATGTTAGAATTACTAGGTAATTCCATAATGCAAAGTCTTGCTTTAAAATGTAACAAACCTCATCCTAATGAGGTTGTAAAGGTGAGTCCCCCACCTAATGTGTAGGGGTGGCAAAACCTGACACGACCCGCCAACCCGCCTCTTAGGCGGGTTCGGGTTGGGCTTTTAAGCCAACCCGTTTAATAAACGGGTCGACCCGCGTAACCCGTTTATTAAACAGGTCGGGTTTGGGTTGGGGGTATGCCAATCCGGCTGACCCGTTTAATAAACGGGTTAGGCGGGTGGGTCAACCCGCCAACCCGACCCGCCAACCAGCCAACCCGTCTGCCAACCCGTCGACCCGCCAACCCGACCCGCCAACCTGACCCGCAAACCTGAGAACCCGTTTACCCAACCCATTTATTAAATGGGTTGGCGGGTCGTGTCGGGTTACCCGTTTATTAAACGGGTCGGGTTCGTGTTTGCCACAGCCGACCCGTTTAATAAACGGGTCGGGTTCGGGTTGAGGTATGCTGACACGCCAACCCGTCGGGTCGACCCGCCAACCCGACACGATTGCCACCCCTACTAATGTGGTTGTAAAGATAAGTCCACATTTAAAGGGAAGTTGAGAGCAAACTAAGGGCAGTTGAAACTTGTACTCGTATTAATCCTCAGATTCAACGTGAATGAAGATATTCTCTTCTTCTCCACGTTTTATGTTTCTCTATCTTTACCATTTTAACAAGAAACCACCCATTTCTTCACATTTTCTTAGTCTTTTTGTGAATCAAGCCCTAGAGATTTGCCCTATATGGTTTTCTTATTAAAAAACATGTTATACATTATCAAATCATGTTGTATAATTAGATTTTTCTAAGGATTACAAAATTCAATGGTTTATAATATCTCAGAATTTCAGTATTAAGATTTTTTTTTATGTTGAAACCACCAATCCAAAATGCATTTCATAGCAAATGGACCATGTTGAACTCATTCATGGGATCAAATTAATTAATTCGTTAAATAAATCTCTCACCATTGAGATTCAGTTAAATAATATTTTACTCTAGAAGTATGTGTCAGTCTTTCAAATGTAAACGCCACATATTACTTTCTACGAATCAGTCACTTCAATAAGACCCACCCCTATAGTTTTCGAGCTCATTTGGATGGTCAAATCGCCTTGACCAAACCTTAACCCATTTTTAAAGTATCATGATTTTTTTTTATCATGACTTTATTGTTTATATATTTACTAACCTTAGCTTGTAAAAAACGGTCTTTTCATATTTTCTATATATCATATTACTTTATTATGTGCCGAGGTATTTTCCTCTAGTCATTTAAATTATTTACCTTAGCCAATATTTGCTGGTAAACAATAACAACTACGCCTTCATCCCAAAACAATTGGGGTCAGCGATATGAACCAAAAAAGAAATTCATTTTGAGTCTTCCACATGAATCCTTTTCCTCCAATCATTTCTATCCAATGCCATGTCCTCGGTGAGGTTCAAAGCATTCATATCATTTTCTATTATCTCCATCCAAGTCTTCCTAGGCCTACCCCGACCTCTTTTAACTAATATATTTTCCCATTTCTCCAACCTTTTAACTGGAGCATCATTAGGCCTTCGCCGAATATGTCCAAACCACCGTAAACGATTCTCTCGCATCTTATTTTCAATGGGTGCAACACCTACCTTCTTACGTATCTCCTCGTTCCGAATCTTATCTTTTATTGTATTTCCACACATCCATCTAAGCATCTGCATCTCAGCTACACTCATTTTTTGAATATGATGTCTCTTGGCAGCCCAACATTCCGTACCATATAGTAAAGCGGGTCTAATAGTCGTCCTATAAAACTTTTTCTTCAACCGCAATGGCATTCTACGATCGCACAACACTCCAGTTGCACTTTTTCATTTCATCCACCCAACCTTTATCTTATGATTTACATCTCCATCAATTTCTCCGTACTTATGAATGATGGATCCCACCACTAGCTTACTTAAAAAAACCAAAAACAGACATAAGGCTTAGAGGTTGCAATCTGTGATTTATTTAATGCTAGCAGAAACCCAAATGTGTTGAAGGATAATGACCTTTTACCAATTGTAGTATCCAATTCATTAACATCTGAATGTACGTACTTACATCTTGTCCAAAATTAACTAAAATTAAAATTTATTGGCTCTCCACTTCCCTATATTTGAAGAATAAGATTCAAACATTTTTTATTTTAT
Organism: Nuphar pumila; assembly: GCF_984573655.1. Taxonomy (NCBI): domain Eukaryota; kingdom Viridiplantae; phylum Streptophyta; class Magnoliopsida; order Nymphaeales; family Nymphaeaceae; genus Nuphar; species Nuphar pumila. Next base: position 2,171,924 of record NC_143258.1, on the reverse strand, counting down.
TTTTTATGACGATGAGCCCTGACCGAGAACCAGATCCAAATTGCAAATTTCAACTTTTGTTGCTTCACCACTCGTCACCTATATGAAGCTAATTCTTCCAATCGGTTCATTAATGAAATTTTCCTTTCCTTCAAGAACCAAAAAAGAAAAAAAGTTTTGCATCAAAATAATCCATGCAAGCGAACTTAAAACTCGCTATCTATATATTTAATTAATTCCATCACTACTCTGGACATTATTAAGCAATACGGGCCTGGTGTGATCGTTGTTGGTTCCTTTCTCTACATTCTTTTGCCCATATGAATAACTTATAGAACCTGGGTTTTTTTTGTTCTTACTCATGTTACGAGTGATATCTCGCCACTCTAATCATGACCATTTGGATGACACACAAAACTAAACTATAAACTGGGTTTTGGGTGTAAACTGAGTTTTGTGCCCCAAACTCAGGTTTTGGTGTGTTTGGGTTATACACCAAAACCTAGTTTCAAGCCAAACTAGGTTTTGTAAAAACCTAGCTAAGTGAAAAAAGCCAGCGGATGAAATGGCATTTATTAGAGAGCTCGCGGATGTGATTTCATTGAGATATGGATGTCGCTGATTTTTAAATGGAGTCTGTGGTTACTCTAGCCCCCTCCTACTAGTAGTGGAACTGAATTATTGATGTGTGTTGATTGTGACAAATAGCTTTATGATACGACATAGTTTAGAATTTTTCATATACCAAGAACGCTTTATGGAATCTCTGCAAACTACTTTATCATTTCTACTTGATTTTCTCTTTTGACCAATCCCTTAGATTGGCATTGCAACCAAACAGATAAGTGTCTCTCTCTCTCTCTCTCTCTCTCTCTCTCTCTCTCTCTCTCTCTCTCTCTAAGGAAAACAATCCATAGCTTTATTTCGGATTAGAAGAATTATATCACTATATCATGAAGTGGTGAAACGACTATCCCGATTCACAACTTGATTTTTTTTTTTAGACTTTTTTTGTAAAACTTAGCAGAAACATACAGTTTGTTGTACCAAATCATTCACTAACTAAATTGCACTAAAAAAAATATGTCATTATTAATTGAATTGAATTGAATAAAAGTTTAAGTTATTCATAATGGTTTAGATTCGGAACCACCACTAAACATAATGTCTAAAGCAAAATCAAAGTGTTCCTGATGCAAGAAAATAAAACCACCATCTCGATAAGTAGTAAGCAAAATCCGACGAACCGCTAAGCGAAAGAGAAATCACTTGGCCTCTTCATAACCTAAAAAAATTGTTAAAATAATGGGGTCAGACAACTCGCGTCTGAGTAGAAAATAAACATACTTAGATTAAATGCACAATATTAGTATACATTAAAACGTAGCCTCACATAGAAATTATACAACATATCTCAGTAATCATGCAAATTCCTTAGCAGACAACAATTATGCTATAAAGCAAAGGTAACAAAACAACAAGACAACTTTGTGCATGAATGCATGAACTTACCATTTCAATGGTATAAGTTTTTCATGCATGACTAACTTCTTATCTTCAATTATCGTTTTCTTGCTTAAATGATGCATGCAATGGTTTATCTATGTGTGTTTCACATTCTTTTTTTGCTTACCAAACATCTGTGGGTACAACACAGAGTTACCCAGTTTAGAGGTACGACCCAGGTTTGTATGGAGGTCTGCACCACCTCCAAGGGTGGGAGGAAGAAGAAGAAGTGAGAAGGAAAGAGAAGGAGAGAGGAGAATAGAGTGGTTTTAGAAAATCCCAAAAGACTAAACAAGGGGGGCATATGTCTCTCCCTCTTTTAAGAGGTGGTTGCTAAGTTTTTCCAACTTTCCAATGTCATTCCAATTTTCAGCCCATGGTTACTTAAAAAATCAAATTCTATAATCCCTAATTTTTCTCTAACTATTTAAATTTTACACTATTTCTATGTAGTAAGTTTTATAAAGTATAGAGCTTATAATAATGTCCCATATGTCTATACATATTTTGCATATGACTTACCTCTTAAAGAGGATCCAACCAACACACAAGAGGGCCCACCAAAGAGGGCATCCCCTTGTATTGGAAACTTACCAAAAAATATATAAGACTCTAATCCCTTTAAGCCTTCCTCTTTTCCTTATCTATTTGAAAAGTTTTGACTCATGATTTCTTTGCTTTCTTGTTTCTTTATTATTATTATTATTTTATTTTTTTGAACTAATATCCAGCCATATGGGATTGAGGGTCCACTAGGATGGGGCATCCCCTCCTAAGGTGTCTCTTGCTTAGTTCAAGATAGATATTTCTCCTTTTCAAGAAAAATCTACTTGACTCACTTATGAATTAGACCTTACGTTTTAATTTAGAAAAAGTTGTTTTTTTTTTACTTGAAATTTAATAGACTTATTATACTTATCATTATTTTTTCCATGTGGTATATTCTTAGGTTGGGCCCACAGGGAGGCAACCATCCCATAGGACTCCAAACACTATAAAATCAAATTATTTTATAATACAAGTTTCATAATTTTACCTATTTGGATTTTCCTTAGATTTTCTTCTTGCATTTTAAATCCAATTGAGATCCAATCCAGTTTAAGCAAACCATATCAGGTCTATATCCATACTCAATTAATAAAACCCATATCCAAATGAAAATCCAAATTCACCTTAATTTTTTATTGAATTTAATTAAATTCTATTTGTGATCTAAATCCAATTAAATGCCGATTTTAAATTCAAGTTGGCATTAGATACACTTTCAATTCTACCAATTTAAGGTATGAATTTCATATTTTAATGATCAATTACTAAAAATTATAGATATTATATCACCCTTCTTGCGATGGCTAAAGGAGAGAGAAGACCAACATAGAGAGGCCTTCGCCTTCATGTGAATCAAAGAAAGATCAATGGGAGAAGAGAGGGATAAAGAAGATAGAAGAGAGAAAAGAAAAATGTAAAGACATCTAGAGAGAGGGAGAGAGAGGGGGATGTCTAGAGAGAATGACCAAATAGGTTCCAAATTCCAATATTCCTTTAGGAGGGATTTCCAAACCTCTTTATATAGCTTGGAGGTCTAAAATAGAGTCTGCATTTATTTGCATATAATTAAACTATCCCATAAACCCAAAACACACTCTAGTTGCCCAAAAATGATTTCTACTTGGCAATTTGAATGAACTCTTCACAAACCTAAAGTCCTAAAAATTAAAAACAATTAAATAAGATATGAATGGACTCTACATAACCTCTCTAGATAGGTGTGGACATTCCATCCTCTTCCTCCAAATTGATGCCCCCTTTTTGGGTCCCACCGAGATGATCTTCTTTGCTCTGGAGTGGACATGCGTTTGTTTGTTTTTCTTCTGAAGGAGAAATCATTTCAGTAGCCATGTCACCTCCATGAACCCCACTTAGACTTGGCAGACCCTATTTCCCAATTGAGGTGGCGAGTTCTTTAAATCTAGGATCGTAACAGATCCATACAAAAAATGTTCATAAACTAGTTTCATGTGTGTTCAGGAAATAAAATACATCTTTAATACTGAATTTCTAATTCGTTATAAATTCAATCATAAACCATCCAGAATATATAAACGGTCTCATTATCCAAACTAATTTGGAATAAATTAGTCTTGGTGAGTTTTAAACCTTGTTAAGTAATAACAAGTGTAATCATTTGGTGAACTTTGTTCGACCCTTATTCTATTTGACTAAGCAATTAATATGATCGAGCCTGACCACATCACTAAGGTGTTCATTTAATATAACAATGTTGTTGGCACTCATATTGTTTAAGTATTTGATGTGGGGTCAATAATGTGAAGGTGCTTTAATTACCTGAACTACACATTGGTTGCACTCATATTGCCTAAGCGTTTGATGTATTAGAACATATTATTGATGGATTTCTCATGCTCTCATTTATTGTGAATTTTACTATGTGTGCATATCCTATGATAAATTTGCAATATATAAATAAACAACTAAACTAGAGGATTTTGTTTTGAGCACACATGTGGATTTATCGGTTATGATATTACATGTGCCTCCTCTTAATGGCTGATATTACATGTCTCTCCTCTGAATGGCATGTTTGGTTTATGTGATGCAATGAATGCTCTCATATATATATGGATACATGCTAATCGCCACACTTAAATATTCAGATTGGCTCTGATGAACCGTAGTACCAAAGCAACAGAGAATTGGGTAGGTATACACATAATTGACACCTTGAGTGGGTCCTTACACCTCCAAAAATGAGGTATGGCATGCATAATATGAAGAATATCCTAATAATACTCATTCTTGCAGACATACTTGGAGAGGTAGGTGGTATAGCCTCGAGTGACATTTGAATGTGTGTGAGTTTGTAACCACATGACATAGCGTTCCATTGTTCTTGGGAGCGAGAGAGTCCCATAGCCTCTAGTCACACAAAGTTAGGGAGGCAGGGTTTGTCGATGTGTCCTTGGTGATATAAACTTTAAGCATATCAACTACTTAAGCAATATGAGGAATTAGATAGATTTTAATGTTAATGCTTTTTAAACAATTTGGGGATCCACTGAATGGTGATCACAGTGAGACCGTCCATTTAGACCCCAAGATCTGAATTTCTGGAAAATTGACATTGCGTGGTTAGTAATTTTGTTTAATTTTTTTAATTTTTTGATATTGGATCCACCTTGGATCCGAAATCCTGTTTTATGTGTTCTATCTTGTTTGACACTATGCGGTTGATAGTGCCATATCTTTCTATCCATAGATATTTTTTCAATGTTCCTGGGCTTATTGGAAAATAGACATTCGACTCATTCATTCTCATCTTTAATGTGAATTAGGATTCCATTTTTATGGCCTCCAAAAATGCGTGTGAATAGGGAAAATAGTCAATCTCCTTACTATTTTTTGTAGAATAATCTCTATTCTTAGATATGTATTTGCGCGATACAATGTCAAAAAACAATGTTTTATAGTTAATGGAAAACTGAGATAAATGACTAGAACTTTCCAGTTTTGAGTTTGAACCAAAACCCCTCTAAGGTTTTTGCTTCTGAGTTTCAAAATTGAAACAAAAATTTGTTCTGCATACTAAAATTATCAAATTGTCTGTCTTATAGAGGATATTTTCTCCAACCGCTCATCAGATTAGGGTGATCTTGAAGGTGTTGGAAATATAACATCAAGATCTGTCTCTCTTACATTTTTCTTGGACTTTCGATGCACACCTGGAAAAAATATCATAGAATAATTATTAGAGGAGCGTAGAGCATGTTTCCTACCTGGATATAAATCCTCGATTTCCTCGAGATGATTTTTTTAAAGGGTAGTTCTATAATTTTACTTTAGACACCTTGTTATATTCAACAACAATAGTAGACTCCCTCAAAGATTCATATTTAAAGGTGGCAATCCAATTCTTGTATTGTATTTCAATAAATAAAAAAGAAGACTTAGTGCGGTTGTGGACATTTGCAATTCTTGCCGAACCACGTAAAATCTATGTTCTTCGTATGTGGTTATTTTCTCCTCTTGCTTTTTCTTGTGTTTGTTTATTTGATCCATTGGTAGTTCGAAGCGTCGTTCATTAACAATAATCAGGATAGGTGTAGTCGCGTCTGTTTATCTCCTATTTTAATAGTTGTATCTCAGTGCTTGTTTATAATTTTCTAGCGAATCAAGTATCGTTAGAGATATATTTTTGTTTAGTTTCTTTGTTATTTTTTGTATTTTCTAGAACCCTCCATTTTCTGGGTAAAAAATCAATAGCATACTATGTTCTAATTATCCTGTGATTCAGTTGCCCATCTTTGTTTTATGCTATTATGTACTTGTGTACTGCGTTTGGATCTGGATAGGCATTTTGGCTACAGGTCTCATTTTAGATCCATTATTTGATCCATTTTAGAGTCTAGTTTCCCTTGAGATTTTTTTTTCCATTAAAGATTTAACATTTTTCATGTTTATTCCTTGCTTTATAGGTAGAACCCTTGGTATTTTCTTATTTGTTTTAATCTTAGGAAAACAACATTGAAATCCTTGTTAGAGAAATTGCATGTCACTTAGTTTTCCTAGAAAAATTATCAACCTCCAAAAAGTTAGAATTGTCAATTTATGTGAAACTTTGTTTGCTTCACTTTCTCTCTTTCTATTTTTATCCTCATTTTCTTAGGATTTTGATTGTAAAAACATTGTTTCCTGCTTGTTTTTTAAACCACCATATCTCGTCCTATATTTTGGATCTTCGTATCTTCTCATTAGTTGCAGAAACCATCAACTTGGGTATATGAGTGGTGGACCAAGGAGATCTAAAACCTACTCGCATGTACCAGAAGCTATTGCTCGGGTATATAGTAAAAGGTCCAGTAAGGAGAAACTTTTTCTTATTAGTTCTCATTAAAGTAACCTCATAGATCTGTAGAACATTCGAGAACACCTAGAAAGCATGTTTTGTAAAAACTTGATTCGTGTATTGTGTGATTGGTGTGGACTCTTATTTGTTAATAGATCCCAGACCTTAGTTCAATAAAAGAATTTTACGAATCCTCAGACGAACCCATTTGTATTGGAGCTAGGATAGGGATGATTCTTGGAACTTTGACCTGCTTGACCAATCTATGTCTATGAACCAGAATCTACCTAGGAATACCGAGAAACTACCCAAAGGCGTCCGAGAGTTGCATGCCTTATTGTCTAACATTTCACTTCAGGGAATAGGGGAAGCCTCTCTTTTTGGATACGACTCCTTCAATCGCCCCATTGTGGAAGAATTGGATCAGATAGAAGATGAAGATGAAGATGAAGATGAAGATGAAGATGAAGATGAAGATAAAGATGAAGATAAAGATGAAGACGAAGATGATAAAGTCCACCATATGAAAATAGACAAAAGTAAAGGGGTATCCAAAGAGCTCCTAAACAGATCCATCCAGAGAATTTTAATGTTGTCTTGAAACTCTTGATGCAAAAAGTGCAACAAAAGTTTTTAGAGAATTAGGCAAATTTGAGAAGCTATAAGTAGAGTCACAAATAAAAAACACATAATATCTTAGTCAGGAAGGTTCAATCTATCAGAATTTCAGAGGCAATGGATTCACTAGATTTCGTTAATCCCTCACTGAAGTCATAGAGTCCTTGTTAAAGGCTCTAATGGTCAAATTACTAGAGGTTCCTAACTCCAACTCTTAAGGGAAAGGACCCTACCAAGTTTTGCAAATTCCTTCAAATTGTGGGATATGACACCAAAAGGTGCATCACCCTAAGACACATCGTTCATGTCATCTTAGTCAAAGGGGATCTCAAACTCTTAGGAAGTGAGGAACAAGACACAGGGAATGTGGATATGGGAATTTACACCAAGTCCTTCCTTAACCATGAGTAGACAAACAACCTTGAGGTAGTAGCAATTACCAATAAAAAAAATAGTTACAACACTCATTGCACCATAGGCAGTCACACATCATAGTGATTCCTCAGGTTCTCATCAGTGAGGAAGACATAAATTAATACCAACTAGTTCCAAAATGGACCATTATTCAGCTGTCAAGGTGGGACATGCTATCCAAAGGAATAAGAAAGTCAAAAGAAGTCAATGTTGTGTACATGGATCCGTCCATGGGGGAGATCTTTGAACCAACCACAGAGAGACAACTATGAGCGAATTATAGAAAGGAAACACACAAGAGGACTAGATCCATTTCATTTCTGGACCTGGATCCAAGTTCTTACCACACGGAATTCCCTTGAAGAAATTGACCCACACATAAGAAAAAGAATAATTTAAAATGATACATCCATCAAACAATAAATAAGTGACAATTAAATAAAGCAGTGACATGATCAAAATATAAATTAACAAGTTTCAAAGTACGTAGAGTCAAAAGTTTTTAGTCTAATTAAAATCCTAAAATTCCTATAATCGTTAAAATATAGAGTCATGGTTCACCGACCTCACCACCATGTCACACCATTGCACCATCCGTCATTCATCACCTGCATTATGATAAAACAAGGTCAGACTCTTTCGAGCAGGTAAGGTAATACCACAAACATAAAGATCTCACAATCTAAAACAATCATCTTTTTCACAGTGTCATAATTCAACAAAAAACATTTATATCATATTTCAGTAAATATATAGACAATCATGATTCATCAAAAAACACATCTGAAATATGATTTACACATTATGAACATCAATGCTCAAGAACAATTTCAAAGTTGTGACAATAAAACTTTAGTTTCTCTTTAGTTAAAAAGTGTCCTCGGGTACTCGGGGTATTGCCAAGTCAACGAAGATTACTCCAGCGTGTATTATTCTAAGTGTTTTAATTAACCAAAGTGTCCACCTAACCGACAGGTCCCAAACGAGTGATTCGTGACTGAGAGAATCTCGAGTGACGACCAAACAACGATGATGACATCCAAGACTACCAGAGTAGATGGGGTATATTACCTAGGACTCATGGATAACCCTGACCTTCCTAACTCTTAGTGTCTGGAGACCAAAAATTGATAACTTGCTCTTAAAATAATAAAATATGACACACAAGTGAACCTATGTGCCCCAATTGTCACTCGAGATTATACCATCTACTTTCTCCAAGTAGACCATGTGGGAATGAGTTATAGAATTTTTTTTCTTATTTAGTGATTTATTATATTAAGTACCTTGTTTCATGAGGCAAATCAGGGCTCAGAAGTCCAAGTATCCTCTTAGAGAAACAATTATAATATGTTGATGATTATATGTACCCAACTCATTCCAAAAGCTCAGGCCCTTTTAGCCCACATGAGCTATCTGCCGATGAAGGCAACCAAAAATTTGCATGTGTGGATTTATTCATATGCTATTAAAGTATGGTGCTTCCTCACACACCTCATGGGATCTTAATAGACCCAAGCTCATACACGAGCTCTCATACATACTAAAATGGTTTACATGCGACACAATATTTAGTGCAACAATATTTAAATCCACACAATTGGGCGCAAATGCACAATGAAGGTTTCTTGAACCACAATACCCACACACGAGTAGTAACAAAACCTGCTTTCATCCCATACATAGGTCATCATGCCATTTTTAGCATAGCATGCATTCAGTTAGAAATGTAACTCAAACCCTAATAGCATAGTCATTTTACAAATCATGAAATTAACATATGCATGCTATTTCATCAATCCTCCATGACCTCACATGTAGCATATATCATCACATTGTATGACTGGTCATTTCACACATGTGCTGAGTTTTGCTATATATATATATATATATATATATATATATATATATATATATATATATATATATATATATATATCGAACACACCAAGCTCACACAACCACATGCATGGTCCAGTCGGGACAGAACCCATGTGCATGCACAACCATGGTTCAGTCGGGTTGAACATATATATATATATATATATATATATATATATATATATATATATATATATATATATATTTGAAACTCTATGTATGTGTATTTTGAAACTATTCTCAACAATATACTTTTTGAACTACATATATGCACCCAAACAACATATACAATATTTTTGCAACTATATATATTTTGTAAATAGTGTGCTCAACAGTTCATATTGAACCGAACATACGTATACACACATGCACTGCTCAGATTTTTTTTTTAAACTCACCTCATAACACCATAACAAATTTTTTTCTTTAAAAAAAATCACAAACTTTAAAAAATAGTTGCCTTAGTCCACAAGCTAATTTATGAAAAAAATGCAGAACTTAAAAAATTGTTGTATCAGTCCACAAACTAATTTTTTGAAAATTTGCAAACTAAAAAAAATATTGTACAAGGCCTCAAATGATGTCTGAAAAATCACAGACCTTGGGAGATACATTGTACAAGGCCACAATGATTTTCTAAAAAAAAAAATGCAAACCTCAAAAAATTATTGTACAAGGCCTCAACGATTTCTTGAAAAATTGCAGATCTTGAAATAGGTCTCAACTGATTGAAAAGGAACACATACTTAATTGATTCTAAAAAATACAGACTTAACTGATTCTTAAAAAAAAATGTGTAGGCCTTGAAAGAAGGTCTCAACTGTTTAAAAAAAAAAAATCGCAAAAGACCTTAAACTGGTTCTTTGTTTTTTACAAAAAAAATGCAGACCTTGGAAAAGGTTTCAAACAGATTTTTTTTTAACAGGTTCACACAGTCCAATTTTTTTGACAAGTTTACATGTTCCATACATGCATACTGGAACAAAAAAAGCTTCTAGATTAATAACAGAAAAAAATGGGAATGAAAATTTTAGATTTAAATACAAGCTAGAAATAACAAAAAAGAAAAGAAAATATCTAGATTTAATAAGACAAATATTGAAAAAAATAACAAGTTACATATTAAATATCCAAGCAGAAATTAAACCAAGTAATGACTAAACATTTTTAAGAATCTTAATATGAAACTATATATGCTTAATCCATATTTAACCATCATGCATGCATCATAGTGGCATAGACTAACATGATAATAAGCTAAAAAAATAAACTCTTAGATAAATATTCCAACAAAAACAAATTCATATGAAAGTAGTAAGAACCTTATATTCGTAGAAGGAGAGATATAAACAACAAGAAAATCACATGACCCTCTTCTCAACCAGTGTAGAGAAGAGTTTGAATGCACCCTTCTCTACACTATACTGTGTAAAAGCTTTAAAAATTCATCCACAAGGAAGAGACACAAGAGATGATGATAGAAGACAGGAGAAAGAGAATGCCTTAGCCAAAATCATGGAAATAAGAACTCATCTAAAAAAGTTAGTTTTTATGGAGCTAGGGCTAGGAGTGAGGTAGATGAAGGGTTGAGAGAGATTGATGATTGTTGGAGGGTTGAGCTTGGTCAACCTCCAACCACCTCTCCCTTTTCCAGCATGTTCCCCATGCTTTCACCAAAATGACAAAGATGGACAAGACGCAAGTGAAAGTCTTTTTGAAACACTCCACTTTGAGCATTCCTAAAACGAGACCCATAGGGCCATAAGAATGCCCCTCTTAAACCATAAAAGATGAGATGGGGGGTAAAGTGGGCCCCTCTCCATTCTCTCATAATTCGAATTCCTTGGCATCCACCTTGGATCTTCAATCGGTTTGGTCCACATCTGATTGAGATCTAACCCAACCCAATGTGGATCCAAACCTAACAAAAATGATATATATATTTCCATTTAACCTATGTAAATAATTTTTTTTCTTAGATTAAATTCCAAAACTTCACCTTGGTGTTGGGTCTGGCACAACCTATTTGAAAATGGGTTGGTCTAAGGAGGCAACCCCCACAAAAATGTGTCCACATCCAACAAGCCTTAAAAAGGTATTTTATTTTGTATCTTACATAATTATTCATTATATATATATATATATATATATATATTTTTTTTTTTTTTTTGAAACTTTAGTACACTTAATCAATCTCCATCTTGGATCCCCAATTGAATCCAAATCCAATTGGGTTCGATCAACCCAAAATAAAATTAGAAATGGTTATATGATTATTATTATTATTATATATATATTTAACACTTGGCTAATTATTTCTGCTAAATATAATTTAATCATTTACTGAATTAGTTAAGATTTACAAGGTAATTAGCCACCAAATTAATTTATTCAACAACCAATTTAATAATTTAATTTAATTATTAATTAATCAACTTTCTTAACTTATTTGTCAGTTGATCCCTAATGGAAATTAAATCGAAACATAGGTATTTAGCATAATCAACTACTCAAGTCAATTAACAGCGAAATGAGTATTTTTGAGTTGCTCACAATAATTTCTATTTAACATTTAAAACTTTTGTAGAACTTACAAATACTATTTATGTGAATTTAGTAATATATTTGTGAAGTTTCAATATGTTTGAGTTATAGGAGGTTCACAAATTTGGTTATGTGAGAGGGCGCAATACTTGGGGAGCGTACTAATATACCGTACAGGAGGTCAACTATGAGAAGGTTAAAATGGTTATTTTAAAACCGGATACTTGCGATTTTGGACATTGGACGGATTTTAGAAATTGTAAGGTTTTCAAGAAAAAAATGTCGTCTTTGTTGTATAGTACAATCATTTTCCATTTTTATATATACCAATACTTTTCTTAGCATTTGTTTATTAAATTTAAAAATTTCAAAATATCACCAAAATATTCCTTGCTGATATTTTCCCAAGAACAAGATTTGTGGACTATCCAATCGATATGACCCAACAATTGGCCTTGTCTTCGATGGTCTAACACCATTAGAATCCGGGCTAGGAAATAAGATGAACCACTTGTGACTCGACTTATGTTTAGCTTATAAAGAGTTTGTTCGAACATGTGAAACAGGTTTGGCAACCTCGGGCATGAATAACCAGTGTTTTACTTAGCTTGGCTTGACTTAAATGAGTTCGTTAATTAATAATAAATATATTTTCTATATATTTTATATCATAGAATAAAGATTGTTGAAGTGTTTGGCTTGTAAGCAATAAGTTTAAAGTTCAAAGAACTATTGCTTACAAGTTTGAAACAATTATTTATTTCGTAAATGGGCCACTTTGAGGTTGACTAAATATGTTTACAATCCAAATTCTGTTATTTTCAACTGTAAAATGGTGTGTGTTTTTGGTAAATGAACCAGCTTGTGCTCGACTCATGTAGCTTTTCATGAGCTCAAGCTTGGCTTGGCTCGAACACAAGAAACGAGCCGAGCTTGAGCAGGGCTCGTTTAGCGGCCCTCCTGTCTAGGATGGAGCCAGACAGCTACCGTGCTGGATCCTTCACAATTGCGGGCCTTCTGAAGTCGATACGATCAAGGGAGATCCAGCAGCGTAAAGGCGACACGGGAATGCAGCGTCAGCGCCTTAGGGTTATGTATAGGTACCAGTGAAAGCAACATCCTCTCCTTTTCCCCTCGTTCTGGTCTCAAACGCCAGGACAGAGAGAGCAGCCTAGGTCTCAGGAAATGCCTCCGAAGACAGCTAAATCGAAGGACGGCCCGGCGGAGCATCAGATCCTCGGCAGGTTCTTGTCCCACCTCAAGATCGGTATCGTAAGTTTCCTGCATTCTTTTTGTTTTCGGTTTGTAGGAGAGATTTTGCATTTGATGAGCTTGATAGAGTGAATTGATCGATATTTGGCGAGAATCTAATATTTTTTACCATTGATTTTGGTGAACTAGTGTTGTTCATGTCGATTTTGTTGCGTTCGCTGGAGCTCTAGTGGTAAAAGAAGTAAATTTAGTGATATTTTGAGTTGTTTGGTTTCTCGTTTTGTTGAACTACAGAGCCTTTATGATAGATAGATCGTTACATTCATCCGACGAGTTTCTCCAGTTCTATGAAAATATCCGTTTTTGAAGAAGTTTGTAGTTTTGTGAGAAAACTTTTATTCCGAAAAAAATGTTGAGTAGCAATGCATATATTTGTATGATCTGTTTCTAAATTAGGATCGATTCCACGCAGTTTACGGTGGTTCTAGTTCAGGGTTTAATTTGTTGTGTTAGACTAAGCTAGCGATATGAGTTAACTGGGTACATTATATGCTCACATAATGCAATTTGTGTAAAATGCAGAGTTCTTTATGTTTCATTTGGGAAGTCATTTTTTGGCAAGCAAACTTTTGGCACCTATTATAAATTTTGTAGTCTGGTATATGTAACAGGACAGTCCGATTGTGCTTTATGATTTGTCCCTCTGGTAGTGTGAACTTCTGCAGAACGGGCTTATAACCCAATTGCATTTTAGTCATCTGAATTAGTTCTGTAATTTGGAATGGGAAGTGATTTTAAACATTTTAGTTTGTTAATCTAAAGTGGCATTATAAGAGTTTAAGGGTGACTGTCTAGTGCTGGTTCCATGACCTTTCCCCAAATTTCTCATGGGAAACTTGACTTGCTGTTTTCGAACAGAATTAAGATGAGATTACTGTTGATAGGCTTCTTGACTTGCCTTTTAATGCTCAATTATGTAAGTTACCATCGCTCTGTCATGTAAAAAATGCCTGTCCTATTTTCTCTTTTTCTGCTTCCTTTTCCATGTGATTGTAGGCAAGTCAGAGATCTTGGTATCCGGATTTATGCCAGGGAGGGAAAATCTTGCAATTAAGTAAAAAATTTTCTTATTGGGAAATCTTGAGAAATTATCAGCACATATGGAACTTGGAAAAGGAATTTTTTTAAAGTTAACTGCAGTTACTGCTAACCTATCTTGGGGTTGGTACAAAATTGTAACTTTTTCAGCCTCCAACATTTGGACTATAGTCTTGGTCTTTATGTCAATTTGGGTTTGTGAGGCTTATGAATTAGGTGCATTTTGATTTGATATGTTCCTCGATATTTGATTTGATTTGATTTTTGGTTTATCCTCAAAATGTTTTTGACCGTCATCCTCATGCCACATCAAATTGGTCAACTTATAGGAAAGAGAGAGAAAACTTTGTAGGAGAAGAGCGAAAGATAATTAATAAATTTTAAAGGTCATATTTTAGATTTTGCTATACATTTAGTGTCCAAAACTGTTCTTTTTCTTTTTATTAACCACCATAATGTTTCAGAATTAGGTGGTAATTTGAAAATATTGTATTTTTTAAGATTTTTATGAGTTTTAGAATGTATCACGAATATTTTCAAAATATCACTGGTACTTGTCATTATGACTGTAGGCCACTAAGGCTAGTTCCCATTGTGTTTTTGCTATAGTGTCCTTTCTAGTTTCTACTGATTTAAGCCAATAAAAACCAACCATATTGAACTTATTCATTCTCTCTCTCTCTCTATATATATATATATATATATGTATATTGGTGAATATTGGCTACAAATGAAGGTAATGAATTAATGAGTAGAAATCACTCTTTTCTTAAAAAATTCCATTTTTTTGTAGATCAAATGTTATGAATGTGATCTACATGGTTTTTTTGGTAGGAAACTTGTTTTGAATCATGTCATTATGACAACTCACAAGTAATTAGATTTTTAAAGGGAACAAAATCAACGGCCCCCAATGTGCCAAAATTCCATAACTCAAAATATCACATTTTTACATCAGAAAAACATGATCCAAGGCTTGATCAAGCCATGCTGAACACATCTATGTGGTTAGACTGAGTCGATACAACTTGTACTTATGATTTCTATCTCATTAGTTCCTTACCTTCATTAGTAGCAAATATTTTCCACACACACACACACACACACACACACACATATATATATATATATATATATATATATATATATATATATATATATATATATATATATATATATATATATATATATATATATATATATATATATATATATATATATATATATATAGAGAGAGAGAGAGAGAGAGAGAGAGAGAGAGAGAGAGAGTAATTTTGTTTTCATTGGTTTCCCTTGGTCTTGTGTCTTTGAAGTTCGAGATTTGATTAATGGCTCTTCAGACACAGGAGCATTGTATATCAATTACATGCTACCTTTTGCACGGTGCCTACACAAAAGAGGTATTCTTCTCTCCATCTCGATTATGAGGAGAATGACAATTGTATCTTCCTTTAATTCGGTAGGTGGAGACATTTGACCCGTAATCATGTTTTCTTATGTTCTTTGTGGTTCTTGTGTATTTTCTTAGGGTTTATCTGAAGGTACATAGTCAATTTTGAATTTTAGTGTATGCTTGACTACTTATGATAATGTAAAAGGAGAGGCTAATTTAAAAAAGTATTTGAGTCTATTGGCAATCATTGCTTGTACTTATGATTTCTAGCTCATTAGTTCCTTACCTTCATTAGCAGAAAATATTTTCCCTATCTCTCTCTCTCTCTCTCTCTATATATATATATATATATAAGAGAGAGAGAGAGAGAGAGAGAGAGAGAGTAATTTTGTTTTCATTGGTTTCCCTTGGTCTTGTGTCTTTGAAGTTCAAGGTTTGATTAATGGCTCTTCAGACACGGGAGCATTGTATATCAATTACATGCTACCTTTTGCACGGTGCCTACACAAAAGGGGTATTCTGCTCTCCATCTCGATTTTGAGGAGAATGACCATTGTGTCTTCCTTTAATTCGGTAGGTGGAGACATTTGACCTGGGATCCTGTTTTCTTATGTTCTTTGTGGTTCTTGTGTATTTTCTTAGGGTTTATCTGAAGGTACATAGTCAATTTTGAATTTTAGTGTATGCTTGACTACTTATGATAATGTAAAAGGAGAGGCTAATTTAAAAAAGTATTTGAGTCTATTGGCAATCATTGCTTGTACTTATGATTTCTAGCTCATTAGTTCCTTACCTTCATTAGCAGAAAATATTTTCCCTATCTCTCTCTCTCTCTCTATATATATATATATATATATAAGAGAGAGAGAGAGAGAGAGAGAGAGTAATTTTGTTTTCATTGGTTTCCCTTGGTCTTGTGTCTTTGAAGTTCAAGGTTTGATTAATGGCTCTTCAGACACGGGAGCATTGTATATCAATTACATGCTACCTTTTGCACGGTGCCTACACAAAAGGGGTATTCTGCTCTCCATCTCGATTTTGAGGAGAATGACCATTGTGTCTTCCTTTAATTCGGTAGGTGGAGACATTTGACCTGGGATCCTGTTTTCTTATGTTCTTTGTGGTTCTTGTGTATTTTCTTAGGGTTTATCTGAAGGTACATAGTCAATTTTGAATTTTAGTGTATGCTTGACTACTTATGATCATGTAAAAGGAGAGGCTAATTTAAAAAAGTATTTGAGTCTTTTGGCAATCATTGCTTGTACTTATGATTTCTAGCTCATTAGTTCCTTACCTTCATTAGCAGCAAATATTTTTCCTATATATATATATAAGAGAGAGAGAGAGAGAGAGTGAGAGTAATTTTGTTTTCATTGGTTTCCCTTGGTCTTGTGTCTTTGAAGTTCAAGGTTTGATTAATGGCTCTTCAGACACGGGAGCATTGTATATCAATTACATGCTACCTTTTGCACGGTGCCTACACAAAAGGGGTATTCTGCTCTCCATCTCGATTTTGAGGAGAATGACCATTGTGCCTTCCTTTAATTCGGTAGGTGGAGACATTTGACCTGGGATCATGTTTTCTTATGTTCTTTGTGGTTCTTGTGTATTTTCTTAGGGTTTATCTGAAGGTACATAGTCAATTTTGAATTTTAGTGTGTGCTTAACTACTTAGGATCATGTAAAAGGAGAGGCTAATTTAAAAAAGTATTTGAGTCTTTTGGCAATCATTCCTTGTACATATGATTTCTAGCTCATTAGTTCCTTACCTTCCTTACTAGCAAATATTTTCCCTATATATATCAGTGTTGTAAGTATTGTTACTTTGGGCCTAATCAATACGACACACACCCGTATTGAGATACAGGTGCGTATCATACCTGTATCGTACTATACACCTTGATAGAGGTGTATCTTACGATACACATCATTTTTTTTTTTGAAATATATAAGAAGACTCCTTAAAGTGAGTTTGTGTTCACTCCTAAAGAACTTGAGAGTGATTTAGCGCTTGATTTCAAGAAGAAGTCTTCATTTTTGTTTGAACTTGAAAAAAATTGGTTATATAAAATTTTTAAGTATTGAGAAACACTTTGGGATTTTGTTTTTGTTTATGTAAACATGCACGGTTATGGATCTTATGACTTATTAGCTTAGTGTTGTTTATTATTTCTCAATTTACATTTTTCTTATGAGATATGCATGCCATTCATAGCAGCTCATGGAGACATAAATGCTTCATATGTGACTTTTGGTTGTATTTTGTGCAATTCATCATTGTTTCATGCAATATGTTTTTTTTTGTTTTGCTTTTTTTTTTAATTAAAAATTTATGATACGGTGTTACTTTGGGCCCGATTTATATGAGTAACAATACAATACTTACAATCTTGATATATATATATATATATATACACACACACGACAACCCGGCTGCCGTACCCGTGTCGACATGGCTCAACACGGGTATTGTTTTCAGATGCGGAACCAGTATGTGCTGGTCTGGGTCAGGTCCAACCCTGACCCAAGCCAAAAACTATTGATGTCGGTGCGTGGAAAACGAAGAAGAAGACAAAAGAGAAAGAGGAATAGGAGGAGGAGGTGGAAGAGAGAGAGAGCAACCCCTCTTCAACCTCCTTTCAATCTGCTCGAGATAGAGAGAGGGAGCGTACCTCTTAGGGCGCTCTTCTTCTTCTTCCAGCAACAATCCAAGAGAGAGAGGGGAAAGCACCTTCGACCTCAACGTGCGAGAGGCAGACATCTATCCCTCCATTTGGCCCTTCGACCTCAGCGTGCAAGAGGCAAACAATGTGTGAGGGGAAATCACCCAACCCCAGAGAGAGAGAGAGAGAGAGAGAGAGAGAGAGCACGTTCAACCTTCCCCTTTTAGAGAGAGAAGTTTGGGTCTGGGTCGTATGTGTATTCGGACCCAAACTTTTTCCTCTATTTTATAGAGAGGAAATAGTTTGGGTCTGGATTGTATGTGGTTTTGGACCCAAAGTCTTTCTCCCTCTTATAAAGAGAGAGAGAGGAAAGTGTTTGGGTCTAGATTGTACGTGGATCCAGACTCAAACTCTTTCTTCTTTTATATATATAGCCATGTTTCTGTACCTGCATTTTTTTTTTAAATTGTCGTATCATACTCTCCGGACCTGCACCCATATACCCATGTGATTATATATATATATATATATATATATATATATATATATATATATATATATAGAGAGAGAGAGAGAGAGAGAGTATAATTTTGTTTTCATTGGTTTCCCTTGGGCTTGTGTCTTTGAAGTTCGAGGTTTGATTAACGGCTCTTCAGACACAGGAGCATTGTATATCAATTACATGCTACCCTTTGCACGGTGCCTAGACAAAAGGGATATTCTCTTCTCCATCTCGATTTGGAGGAGGATGACCATTGTGCCTTCCTTTAATTCAGTAGGTGGAGACATTTGACCTGTAATCGTGTTTTCTTATGTTCTTTGTGATTCTTGTGTATTTTCTTAGGGTTTATCTAGAAGGTACATAGTCAATTTTGAATTTTAGTGTGTGCTTGAGACTCATGATCATGTAAGAGGAGAGGCTAATTTAATTTTGTATTCGAGTCTTTTGGCAATCATTGCTTGGATTTTCATAGTCTGTCCTATCTGATAAGACTTGGCTGGGTCTATGTAATGTTCGGCCAAGTTGTCTAGACGTGGCCATTCAAGGAATACTTGGTGAAGTCCCGCTGGCAACATGGCCGGATTCCACCAAACTTTCATTAATTCCTAGTTTCAGCTTACCTACTGTCAGGTGGATTTGTGAAAGAATTGGCTTACCTGGTTAGTTCAAGACTTTTCTGGTCTAAATCGTGATGCAATTGGGTTGATCTTGGTTGTATTGTTGGCGAAATGGTTGGGGACAGGGTAGTATTGGCAAATCCAGTCATTCATATGTTGAGCGTGTAATTGTATCTTAGTGATGTTTTTGATTCACAATGTCGAAAATCTAGTGACTCTGAAATCGACTTGTCTGGTGTTGATTCATAACTTCAAGGGGGCAACTTGGTGATGTTAAGATTATCCTGGATCACATAAGATCCGGATCCCGACATAATAGAATGTGTAGTACACGATTTTCAACGAACATCTTCACATGGTATTTTTCATTCTTCTCCTTTGAAGATCAGAAATCTGTAATTCAGATCAGATTCCCTCCTCCCTCCTCCCAGGATCTAAAAATCTGTTCTACATTTTTTTTGTTATCACGTCAGATTTGAATCAAATTAGATACGGTCGAAAATAAAAAAGGTTGTTCTTATCGCATCTGATCTGATGTCATATTTGCGTCAGGTCAGATATGATTTCCCTCTTTTCTTCCTAGTTATTTCCTCATCTGAATCAATCTAGATCTACTCACATCTGTTTTTTTTTTCCTTCTCTCAAATAGATCTTATCACGATTCTTCATATCAGGTCTTTTCTTGATCACCTAGGGCATATCTGACGTGATCTAAGCCATTTATGAATTTGACCGGATCTAAACAACATTTTTTTTTCAGATTAAGTCTTCTGAATCTAACTAGATCTGAGCAAAAAAAAAATTTCAAATCATGCCAGACCATATTTGACGTGAACTTCTCACTTATATATATATATATATTTCTGAATACTTCAATTGAATCTAGGTATCACTTATCTCTAAACTTTAATTCCTTGATGTCTCAAAAAAAATGAGACAACCTAATCTTGATCAAGAACCCAACACATCTTGTTCTCTAAATTCTTTTTTAAAAACTTCTCGTCTTCGTCTTTCATTCTTCTTCCATTTCTACATTTTTTCTAAATTTCCTGCTCTAATTAGGGACGACAGTGGACTGGGTGAAAGCTGGGCCTTGCCTCGCCCCGTTTGGACCGGGGATGAAGGGTATGAAACGGGGATGGAGGCGGGGATGAAGGTTAAAATCCATCCCCGTTCGGGGGTGGAGGCGGGGATGGACGTGCACTTTTCCCCGCCCCGTCCCCGCCACGATCGTGGCCCCGCCCCGACTACTTTTCCCCGCAATATCCCCACCCCGCCTCATTCCCGTTTGAACCGGGGTTGGAGGACATGAAACGGGGATGAAGGCGGGGATGGAGGATAAAATCTTGAGGCGGGGCGGGGGTGGAGACCTTGTCCCCCGCCCCACTGCCATCCCTAGCTCTAATCTAATAGTCGCCATTCTTTCTTAATCATTTGGTTAGTGAGACTCTATTCTTTTAATTTCATTACCTGAAAGAAAAAAATTATTTCATTTCTTTGCAGCCATGATTTAATGGGGGCATCTCGATGGGTCGATTCTTGTGCCTTTGAAATTTGTTTTCCAAACAGTTATGGTGCGGGATGGGAGCTCAGAGAAAGTTTCAACCACTATTGTTCGGAATCCAGAATTCGTTGCATGGCAGAAACATGATTTGTCTACCGTAGCCTTTATTACAACTACTCTTTCTTGTGAGGTTTTGCTACATATTTCATCAAGGGTTCCCGCAAAAGAGTTGTGGAATATTCTTCACAAGTGGAACGAGGAGATCTCCACCCCAAAAGTTTTTCAATTAAAATCTGAGTTTGCATATCTAAAAAGGGGTGATTCCAATTTTGTTGAGTATTTCAACAAGGTTAAAAGTTTTCATAGATCAACTTGCTGCCATAGGATCTTCATTGTCTGATGAAGATATATGCACCAAAACAGTCAAAGGGCTTGGACCAGAATACATCATGTTCTTCATCATTTATACAAGCATTGTGCTTCATCCACCGTTTGATAAGCTAAGAATCATGTTGTTGGAGCATGAAATCATGTTTAATATATCATCCACATCTTTGATGGATGAGGTGACTCATGAAGTTATGATTCATCCCAGAAGTTTAACTCTTCTCGAGAAAGAGGACGTGATCGTGGACATAATTTTGGTAGACATGAAATGAGTATCTTGCCTACACCTTTCCCTTCCAATCAAGCAAATATAATATGCTAGATGTGCGACAACAATGGTTACACTTGTTCTAATTGCTATTGGCGGTATGTTTCAACTTATCGACCACCTATTATACTTATTTCAACCCTTTTTTGGGCACTTGCAATTGCACCTCCTTTAGTTTTTCTCTTGGCTTGTTCTAGTCCACAGTCTCCAATGAATTTTATGTAGGCACCATCTAATTTCTCTTCTCCTTCAGTTGTGGGTTCATAGGATTTGGATGTACTCAATGCTAGTTCTAAACAACTTAATACTCATCATAATCACTGTCACGGGCCTACTTCAATAGGCTAGTGTGGCGCGACAGTTCTTTCTTATCGCCGTAAGCCTTTTCGATCGTTCACTTGCCGCTGCGAAAGCTTTGAGTGTAGAAAGTGTAAGAGAGCGAAAGAGAAGAGAGAGAGAGAGAGAAATTGCAATCACTTGAAGGTAATCACAACAAGGGTAAACAAAAAAAAGCTCAACGCATTTGCCTCCATTCACAATTTTGCCCGTAGGCTCATTACAATTCAGATCTACGGGCTAACCTTTCAGGGCATTAATCAACCTGAACCAAAGTGCAATGGTGGCTCGGAGAAAGTTACATGTGACTCAACACTTACATCAAGATTTAACCAAAGCAAAACAGACTCTAGACACAACTGTACAAAGTAGGTCACAGGGGAATAGGCTCCCCCCATTCAAATCATGCGCCGCCCTCTGCACCATTTGTTTCATGGTAAGCCCTAACTTCATCTGGATAGCGGCTCTTCATCCGGAATGTTGACTCCCATATCGGTTTCGCGGTCTCCTCCCACTGCACAAAATACTTCTTCGTTTCGCCCAAGTAGTTGACCTTGTGGCGAAGGATTTTGCTGAGACGCTTCTCGACCTGTTGTGTTGCCGAGGTCCTCTGCATGATAAGACCGTGTTGTGACACGTTATATTTCGGATCCTCCTTGTTTGCATAAAAAGGTTTCAGGTTGTACACGTGAAATACCGGGTGCACTTTGAAGTATGGGGGCAGGTCCAACTTATACGCTAGTTTGCCCACTTTCTTGGTGATGGTGAATGGTCCCTCATACTTTTTATCAGTTTGCGGTGTCGTCCATGGAAGATGCCTGTGCGGTCTGGGTAAAGCTTCACCAACACTTGGTCCCCAACACGGAACTCAGCAGGCCGACGATGCTTGTCCACCCACTTCTTCATCCTCTTAGTCGTCTTGTGCAGAAATGCCTTCGCGAGCTCTGTCTGCTCGTATCAGTCTCGAACAAACTGATGGGCGAAGGATGACCTTCCCTTCTTCTGTGCGGCTAGAGTATGCGGGGTCAGCGGTTGTTGCCCTGTGGCTATCTCGAACGGGCTATGGCCTGAAGACTCACTCTTCTGAAGATTGTAGCAAAATTGTGTCACGTCTACATGCTTCACACAATCTTTCTGATTGACACTAACAAAGTTCCTGAGGTCTGCCTATCGATTTGTGGTTGAAACCTTATTGAAAACAACATATAAAATCGAGTAGCTGAAACACTTCACCTCAGAATTTGCCCGTGAAGCGAGCATTGCGATCACTCAGAATGCTTTTTGATATACGTAATGCTTCACAACATGCTTGACGAATAACTTCACAGTCTTCTCTATGGGGCACTCTTTGAAAGTTGGGATTAAGGTGGCGTACTTAGAGAAATGATCCACCACCATCAGAATGAAGCTGAAGCTATCTGCCTTTGGCAGACTAACAATGAAGTTCATGGAAATGCTCTCCCAAGGATGTTCTAGAATAGGTAGAGGATCAAGGAAGCCGACAGTCTTTTGGTTGATCTTCTTGTCTTGCTGGCAGACGAGAAATATTTGCATATATCCCTCCATATCATCTCTCATTTGCGGCCAATAGTAGCCGTGCTCAAGGAGTGTTAAGGTCCGCTTATGACCTGGATGACCGACCCATAATGTATCATGACACTCCTTAAGCAATTCATGGCGAATGCTTTTCCACCGTGGCACGAAGATGCGCCTCCTTTTAGTCACGAGGAGGTCTTCCCGTAGTCAAAATCATTGAGTCTTTTCTGCTTGCGCCAGAGAGATAAGGTGTTGCGCTGTTGTGTCCTGCTACATTCCTTCGCGGATGCGGTCCAGCAACACACCCTCCAACTGAATTTCAGAAGGCTTCGCCTGCATAGCCGCCAGTTCAGCCTTGTGACTCAGGGCGTCAGCAACAACATTGGTCTTTCCCACCTTATATTCTAAAGCAAAGTTAAACTCAGCTAGAAACATTTGTCATCGAGCTTGCTTGGGCGTTAGCTTCTTCTGTGTCTGAAAATAGCTTGTGGCGACATTGTCTGTCTTGACGATGAACTGGGCACCCAAAAGATAGTACTGTTAGTCCTGAGGTAGTGCACGATGGCCATCATCTCATGCTCGTGTACAATGTAACACTTTTCCGCATCCTTCAACTTTTGACTCGTAAGCAAGTCTGAAGCATCTATGCAGACTTCAAAGGGTCTTTTGTGGTCTGACAACCGCAACTGATTCTCTTGTCAGGGCCTTCTTCAAGTCATTGAAAGTATCTTGGTAGGCTCCTGTTTAGAGCCATACTCGATTCTTCTTCAGAAAATCTGTGAGGCGCAAAAATGAGGGAGTAGCCTTCGATGAATCACCAATAGTAGTTTGCCAAGCCAAGGAATAACCGCAGCTCTGACACTTTGGTTGGCGGATTTCATTCCTGGATGATTCTTATGTTTTGTTCGTCCATGCGCAACAAATCATGCCCCATGACGTAGCCAAGGAAGTTGATCTCCTCCTAGTCGAAGAAACACTTCTCTCGCTTAACATAGAGGTTATTTTCTTTCAACACCTGAAACACTGTTTGCAAGTGCCTGACATATTCCTCTATGTTGCTGCTGTAGATTACGATGTCATCAAGATAGACCACCATGAACTTGTCTAAGTGTATAAGATTTTGTTTATCAACATCGTGAATGTGGCCAAAGCATTAGTTTACCCGAATGGCATAAAAAAAAATCATAGGCACCATAGAGAGTGACACAAGTTGTCTTGAGCTCATCATCGTCAGCAATCCTTACTTGCCAGTAACTCGATCGCAAATCTAACTTCGAAAAGACACGGGCACTGCATAATTGATCGAACAAGTCCTCTATTAGTGGCAACAAATACTTGTTTTTTACCGTGATCTTTTTCAACACACGGTAATTTATACATAGCCTTTTGGAACCATCTTGTTTCACATGAAAGAGTACTGAGATGCCAAAGGGTGCTTTCGAAGGACGAATGATGGTTGATTCTAACATTTCATCTAGTTGTCTGCGTAGTTTCAATTTAGTCAGCCTTATGCGATAAGGGACCATGGCATGGGCTTTTCTCTCGGGGTCAACTCTATCTTATGGTCGACCTCGCGTCTCGGTGGCAGACACTTCGACAGACTTGAGGGCATCACTCCTTGAAACTCTGCCAAAAGTGGGGCAAGGGTCGGTCGCACTGCTGCTTTCATATTTTCTTCTTCGGTGCGCACGACCACTAGGAATGTCTGTTCTCCCCCCTTGACACCATTCTTCAATTGCAGGGCAAATATCCTTGAAGTCTTGCCTTCAACAATAAGGCGTTGCACCGTGTGTGAAGAGTTTTGCCCTGTGATCGTCAATGAGTTAAACTTCAACAATATCATCACATTCTGGTTACAAAAAAACTTCATACCCAAAATTATTCAAAAATCGTTTAGGGTCATAACTGAGAAGTTGGTTTTGCCGACCAAACTCTCGATTTGTTTAGCCACCTCCCTTGCTTCACCAAGGATGAGCTTGGTCTCAGAGTTCACCATCTTGATGGTCCTCTACTTTAGCTCGGGCTTCAAGTCCAACCGCTTTGCTTCTTCCCGCGAGACGAAGTTATGTGTGGTCCCGGAATCTACTGTTGTCGTAATAGACTTCTCATTTACAATGACTTTTAGGTACATGAGATCTTTGCTCACTGGCATGTTCTCTATTGCACAACTTCTAGCTGCATTAATCGATCGTATGACTCTCATCCTTGGTTGCATGACCTCGGTGTCACTACTCTTTGTCTGTACTGCATTGGCCTGCCCATCGTCCTTCATGAGATGCTTTGGACATTGCCTTGCAATATGCCTATCACCACAGAAGCAACAAGTCACAACCCTCCAGTTATTGTCGTTATTATACTTGTAATTCTGCCTTTCAAAATGGTGTTGGGTTGCCTCCATGGTCTGGCTTCTTCCTGACCTTTGTCGATGAAGTGAAGGTCTTGCGTTGAGTATCCACTAAGCGCTCGACGGTCACCTATGTCACATGGGTGCGGGTGCGAGGGCGGGGTTGCGGCAAATATATATATATATATATATATATATATATATATATATATATATATATATATATATATATATATATATATATATATATAAAGTTCAAAAGTTGGACATAAATGATCCTAGGTACGGTCAACATACTCAGGGTTAGGTTGACTGCACCGGGTGTCGCACGCGCACCTCATCGATGCGGGTGTGGCACCCAGTTGGCCGAGTCCCTGTGACATAAGCGATCACATATGCATCTTCTAAAGTCTCGGGGTTACTCATTTCTACTTCGGATTGTACTCACGGTTGTAATCCTGCAATAAACTAGTTGAGTATGTCTTTATCTGGCATATTGGGTACATTCAACATGAGCTTCTGAAATATTTGATGTAATCTATCAAGGCTCTAATGTGCTTTAATTTTGACATCATCCGATATGCTTTGTACTATACATTCCGCAACATAAAGTAGTTTTGTAGCTCAGTTTTGAAGGGCTAGAATGTAACGCCCCAAAATCTCGACTTGTTAACTTTTGAAAGATATTTAGAAAACCTTTCAAAATTCAAAGTTTTGGTTTTGAAAGTCAGCGGAAACAAAT
Organism: Nuphar pumila; assembly: GCF_984573655.1. Classification (NCBI taxonomy): domain Eukaryota; kingdom Viridiplantae; phylum Streptophyta; class Magnoliopsida; order Nymphaeales; family Nymphaeaceae; genus Nuphar; species Nuphar pumila. The sequence continues at coordinate 2,145,516 of NC_143258.1, read as the reverse complement.
GAGTCGGCAGGGGCAAAGCCTCTGTCAGGAAAATCAGTAGGCAGGGGCAAAAGCCCTTGTTGAGAGAAAAATTCATCGACAGGGGCTTGCCTCTGCCAAAAACCATTGGTCGGCAGGAGCCTGAGAAAGAAGAATCGGCAAGGGCAAAGCCCCTGCCGGAAAGAACAAATGGCAGGGGCAAAGCCCCTGTCGAAAAATGTTAGTCGGCCCTTGCCGAGAGATAAATTAATCGGTAGGGACTTTGCCCCTGGAGAGACAGGGGTCAGACTCCCCCTCTCTGCCAAAGATCGCAGAGGCAGGGGGCTTCGCCCCCTGTCGGATGTTGAACTAGAGAGAGATAGAGGGCGAAGCCCCCCTCCCTGTCTACTAAAGATTGCGGAGGTAGGGGGCTCCGCCCCCTGCCGGATGCTGAAATAGAGATAGACAGGGGACTGAGCCCCCCTGTCTGCCAAAGATTGCAAAGGCAGGGGGCTAAGCCCCCCTACTAATGTCGTTTTGACAGAGGAGGCAGGCGGCAACTTGTCTGCTTGGCGAAAATCGATGAAGTAAGAAGAGGAAGGAGGTGGAGGAGGGGGTGTCGGGGTTATTTGTCCGGGTCCAAGTCCAGATCCATTAATAAAACTCTTTTTATTAAGAGTAAGGGGGGGGGGGGGGGGTACAGGAGGTGGGCGATGACTCGACCCACCTCTTTTTGGATCCAGGTTGGGTTCGGATTCAACCCAAGCATTTTTTTTTATATATGGATTTTACATCAAAAGTATCTATTACGCAATGCCCTCTTTCCATGTCGCTAATACATTCTAAATATCCAGGTAGTCTTTCCTTTTGGAACAGAAAGTTATCTATGACCTTGCTGTCTCTGGAACTATTGAACTCTGTTGGCCTTGGCGCATCTATCTTTGATGGCCTATCACCATTTTCATCATTTAGGGTCACTGTTCGCTGCAAAGTGCGGTTCTTCAATTGAAGCTCCCCTACTTCAGTCTATAGGGTGGTCACTATCGTATTCAACGAAGTAACATGTCTCATCAACAAGTTCACCTACTTTCGCATGCTATTCACCTCATTGTTCAATCCTCCGAACAACTCAAATGTGCATGAAATTGCTTTCTCATGGGAAGTCACATTAGCCACTAGTCTATTGATAGTCTCGGCTATTTGCTCATAGCTCTGAGGTGAACCCATCTCCTTGGCTTCGGCAACTGTCTTATCTTTGGTGCTACGCAAGTTGTATTGGGGCGCCACGATGTCTTGCTCACAAATCGTGGCCTATCGGCGTATCTCTCGACACTGGCTCCAGAGTCCCTTCTCTAGCTTGAGAACGAGCTCTGATACCACTTGTCACCGGTCTACTTCTTCAATTGGCCAGTGCGGCGCGATGATCCTTCATTATCGTCGCAAGCCTTTTCGATCACTCGCTTGCCGCTGCAGAAGCTTAGAGTATAGAGAGCAAAAGAGAAGAGAGAGAGAGAAATTTTCATCACTTGAAGGTAATCACAACGAGGGTGAACAAAAGAAATCTCAAAGCATTTGCATTCATTCACAATTTTGCCCGCAGGATCATTACAGTTCAGATCTACGGGCTAACCCTTCAGGGAATTGATGAACCTGAACCAAAGTGCAAGGGTGACTTAGCGAAAGTTACATGTGACTAGACACTTACATCATGACTCAACCAAAGCAAAACAGACTCTAGACACAACTATACAAACTAGGTTACAGGGGATCAATCACAATCCTATTGGTAATTCGTGAGCTGTAAACATGCACTCCTTGCCAGGACATGCCTTAACATCTTTACCCCAAGGATGATTTATGGATTCAGGGGCAACACATCATGTTACAGGAGATTCAGGTACACTCTTTCACGTTGAACCTTATCGTGGTAATGAAAGTGTGATTACGGAAGATGATAAACACCATTGTTCCCACCAGCAGAGGCCCTCTTTCTTTGTCCAATACTTTGCTTATCCCTAATATAATTTTTTTTTTTATTTTTGTCTCACAATTTTATCGATACTAATTCCTGTGTCTAATTTTCTCCGTCTTCTATTTCTGTGAAAGAAATTCACACGAATCAGACACTCGCAGATGAAAAGAGATGCAAGAACCTTTATGTTCTAGATGAAGTTCTTAAGTATTTGTCGTTGTTAGCTTGTCATTCATTGTTAGCGTAATCATGTTCAATCGATTGTCACGGAGTTGATGTTCAACATCATAGATTAGGCAATTGTAATTCAAATTTTCTTAGTCTCTTATGTAATAAAGGTTTAATTGATGTCAAAGAAAAAAAAATTCTCTTCTTTTTGTGTTAGTTGTATTTGTAAGTTATGAACTTCTATTTTTCAGATCTAATAAAGAAACTTATTTCCCATTTGAACTTATTCGTTCCTATGTTTGAGGACATTTTTCTTTTTTATCTTTGTCTAAATCTAGATATTATGTGATTTTTGTGTATGACTTTACTTGTTTCACTTGGATATATTTTCTAAAATCTAAGGACCAAGTCCTTATCATTTTTTTTGTAGATTCAAATCATATGTCGAAACTCAATTTTTTTTTAAAATCCTTGCTTTATGAAGTGATGGCGGTGGTGAATACATATCAAACGAATTCACACAATTTTTACATGATAATAAGATTCATCGTGAGTTGAGTTGTTCTAAGACTTCTCAACAAAATAGAGTTGCGAAACACTAACATCGCTATATTGTGGAAACAACCCTAACCATGATGTATGATGTCAATCTCAAGGCTAGTTTATGATCCATACTGCAGTTTATTTAATCAATAGAATGCCTTTGTCTAATTTTGAAGGTGAATCTTCTTATTCTTTGCTGCATGGTATTCATCCCAATTATTCTTGGTTACGGGCATATGAATGTCGTTGTTTCATGCATATTGCTGGTTCTTTACGAGATAAATTGTCTCCTCGGTCAAGTGTTTTGAGCATGCTGCCAATAAAGTTATTGTTTTCCAACATGTCATCCTTTGTGAGCATGTATGTCGAAGTATGTCTCCTACTTCTAACCATAGCACAGTTGAAGCACCTAGCACAATTGAAATCGTTATGAACGATGCAATTAAATTTCTGTTAAAAACGCTTGTTAGCAAACTAATCTTACAGCGTCTTCGTGAATCAAACAACACGGGGAGAAGAGTGTAAAAGAGAAATGGACGTTTGGAACACACACGTTCAAACCACACGGCACACAGGATAAAGTGGTTTGGTTAAAATCGACCTATGTCCACTAAGACCTCTCTCACTCTATAGATGACGATGAGAGGAGTTGATTTCCCATCATATTTATAAAGTTTTACAAGAGAGGTACATGATGGTTTAAGGACTCTATGACTCCTAATCATCTTAGAGTCGAATCCTCTTAATTACATTGAAAATTTCAGGAATAGTTGGGAACTATGCATTCTTCCCATGTACAGTATTCATTCCTTTCCGAGAGTTCAGTGGCCTAGGAGATCCAGCTGAATTCCAAGTTAACTATCCAAACGTTTCCGTTGGAAATTACAATGGTTATTTTGCAGAAAGCAGTATTTGAATGGTTAACAAAAAAGATGAAGGAGGTTTCAGGAAAGCATCCGCCATATTCTAACACGTGGTAGCACAGGATAGAGGACACCAGCCAGAGTAGTGTAAAGCAGTGTTTTAAAACCCGGTGACTAGTGACTGGGCTGGGTTAGGGGTGGCAATCGGGTCGGGTTGGCGGGTCAGCATACCTCAACCCGAACCCGACCCGTTTAAAAAACGGGTAATCCGACAAGACCCGTCAACCCATTTAATAAATGGGTTGGGTCGGGTAAACGGGTTTTCAGGTTCGCGGGTCAGGTTGGCAGGTCGGGTTGGCGGATCGGGTTGGCGGGTTGACCCACCCGCCTAACCCGTTTATTAAATGGGTCAGCCGGGTTGGCAGGTTGGCATACCCCCAACCCGAACCCGACCTGTTTAATAAATGGGTTACGCGGGTCGACCCGTTTATTAAACGGGTTGGCTTAAGCCCAACCCGAACCCGCCTAAGAGGCGAGTTGGCCGGTCGTGTCAGAAATTTCCACCCCTAGGCTGGGTCATGTTAATTTTTATTTTATATAAAATATATAAATATATTGTCTATATTTATAGTATTTTACCAATATATTATACATAATTTATATTATATAATATCTTATAATATATTTAATGTAAAATTGTATTAATACATGTGTAATCATATTTTTATATATATATATTCATGACTCGGCAGAGTTTTGTTAAAGCGGGGTCACACCTTAATTTTGACCCGGTGACTAGGCAATCCGGGCTGAGTCAACCGAGTCACCGGGTCAACCCGGCGAGTTTTTAAAACCATGGTGTAAAGTTGGAAGCTTACCTTTACAATGGCGTTTACAAGTTGCCCCTACCACATGAGTGGAGCCATTGTGGGCCAGTCCTCCAATCCATTGACACAGCTTAAACTTGCAGTAAAATCGTCATTTGCACAAGGACACTCAGGGTGTGTTTGATTGATTACCTCGGATTTAAGATCCAAGGTATTTTAATTAGAGATCCTTGGATCTCTAGTCTGACACCCCCCTCCAAATCGGATTTAAATCCGTGGATTTGGTGGAGTTTTGGCCTAACACGAGGATCTCAAAACCCTGCTTGCATGGAGGTTGGATCAAGGCATGACCCTCATCCCTCAATCCATGAAACCTCGGTTCTCCTCAGTGATCCCAGGTAATCAAACATACCCCAACGTACTGAGACTTCTTTTGGCCGTGGAGAACCAAAACCAGCCAATCTATAATTGCGAGGCAATAATTGATAGCACACGCTATGTATATTTTGAAAGTTGAAGCGATCGACCAACGAACAGGGAAATTCCCAAGTTCTCATCATAGTCCCAAATCTCATTAATGGGATTTTCTTGGCAAAAAATCTAGAGATAAATTGAAAAAAGTTGTCTTTTAGAAAAAATCCCGAGAACATATCAGTATAATTAATTTTTAAAATATAGATAAAAAGTAAATAAACAGAGTGATAAAAACATGATATTTTGAAAATGTCACTTTTTTGGTGGTATTATATCGGTTTTTGGAAATCTCACCATAAAATCCGGTAATTTTAAAAAAATAGCCGATATTTGTCATATGGAGGTGGACCAAAATAGACTGCCACTTAAACAAGATGGTAATTAAAGTGCTGTCACGATTTTTCTTAGAATAATTTAAAGCATTCGACTATCAAATCTTATGAACTCTTGCTGTTATCATGTCCAGCCATGATTTTAGTGCCTGACCACCAAAAATTATGCCCACACTTTTGGCTTTAAGGGTCATTGGCTCAGAACACAAGCAGCATCATGGGGAGCTTACGATATGCATAGGGATTCAGATCATGATGTAAGCAGGATCATGCTACTCAGGCCTTAGTTTTAGGTGTAATCAAGAATTCCAAATTCCCATACACATGGGAGATGTTGAGATATAGGACTTCCAAAATATTAAGAAATACAATATTAAGTAATTGATCAATCAATTGGAAATGGAGAAGAATTTGAGTAAACTCTGATCTATTTGATTATCAAAATCAAGCAATACACCTCAGCTATATGTACAATGCTTAATCTTGTTAATGACAGTCCACAATCTCCTCCAACACCAACACCATTTAGATGATGAATACACATACTTCTTCTATAGAGACTGACTGTTTACAATTCTCAAATTCGATATTGGAGAACAGGGGGAGCAAATCATAAGAGCCAGGCATTGTTGATCAGCCACAAGATGTTGGACCAACTGTTTCCTTCCTTTGCCCCATGTTCTCACTTTTACCAGTGATCAAACTCGCGACATTGGCAGGGTTGTTCTTCCCCTTGACATCAGCACCAAGATAATCTGTCAAAACCTTCTTCACACCAAACCCACGAGAAGGGGGCTTGCCGTTTATGAATGGAGAGTTCGCTTCCCTTGCAGGGCTGACTAGTGGCACCGGCGAGAAGCTCGGCGTGGTGAAAGCAGTCGCATATGGCGTAGAAGATACAGGCACAGAGTAGGGCAGTGTGACCCTCTTATGTGCTATGACACTTACTGCAGGTACAGATGAAAGCTGATCAGCATGTTTGGTTATGTCATCCACATAGAGGAGATCATCAATCCGAGCTATGATGTTGAATGCTAGACTCTCTAAAACTCTAGAGTAGCTCTCTAGAATGGATTGCCCAACATCCTGCAAGTAATATTTCAAAATTGCTAACAATCAATATCTATATTCTTATTGAGACTCAAATATAAATCATAGGTAGTAGAAAATATGAGAACCTTGTTATACTGAATTTTGCTCATGTCCAGGTTAGTTTGCGAAAGAGCAGGGAACCTCTGTTTCAAGCAAAGAAAGAGGCGCTCAGCCCTTCCTGCAAGTACTTCTCTTTTATCTGCATCCAACATTAGGTCTCTAACCATCTCCCATGAAGATTTTGAATTAGAGCGATTAGTGGCGACCATAGGCTTCACGTTTGATCTCCTTCTCCATACATAGATTGATGCCTCAACGCGGTTTGCAATTTCAAGAGCTTGGTGCTCAGAAGATAAGTCCAGGCAATCAAGAAGGCATTCAGGAGAGAATTGGTCTGAAGTGATATACCTGTGCATTATATCTCCTAAACTTGACCTTCCATTCTGAGAACAAAAAAAATCAACATTTCTCATTAAAAGGACACTTAACATGTTTTCATGTGTAGAAAAAGCAATTGGAAAAGGACTCATTAGATGATAACTTATACCTTCGGAAGAGATTCCAGGTAGCTTTCAGGAACCTCCATTTCTGATAAAGCATTGCTGTTTATAGCCATGGCTGCTTTAAGTATTTGATTTGTGCATTCACGTTTATGTTGCAATTGCTTCCTTGATTTCTCATGGAGGCCACAGGGAGGAACCCTGGGAACGGGTAGCCACCATTTCTCTTCTTGGCGCCTGCCAGGTCTTTGGAAAGACCCGGCGCTATCAGTGTCAGGTGCTACAATGCCTTGATCAACATACCAGAACTCGGTGTCGCTAAAACTGTCCAGTATTTCCTGTTGTACTAAAGGATTTCAGAACAAATACCTTTAAGTGGGGGGATAAGAAAGAGAGACAGAGAATTAGGTTTGCTGAGATCTTACAAGCAGCATATTGTCAAGTTTCCTCAAAGCAGGAAGATTAATATAAAGATCTGAACGTGGCCTGCATGTCATTACCTAATTCACACAAACAATTGTTTAATCTACCAACCACAGAAGGTAGAAAAATAATAATGACAAAGTAGAGGTTTAGTTGTAAACATAAACAATGTAATGTCCAAACAAGGCAGTTTAGCAGTAAGTAGATGGATGCTCCTGTTCTTCACCTAAGACGAATATAATAAAGAGGAAAATTGATGAACTCCCAGAAATTTAACTACCTCCAGCTTAGTTCCATCAGGAAATGTTTGGCAGGAGGGGATTAGTTCAACAATGTGGTCGCTAACACATGTAAGGCATTCCATTTCTCTGCGCCACATTGATTTATTCTCAGGAGGCAGGGGTTCTAATCTCCATAGTTGGCCAAAAATAGTGGCTACAAGAAGGAAATTCAATAGAATTAAAAAAAAAATGAGAAAAGAGGAGCTCTAGTACAACTTTAGAAGCCCCCAATAAAATTTTCATAAAAAGAAGGAAGAGCTTACCACAGAGATTGGTAATGGCATTTGAGATAGCCAGAGCAGTACATACACCTTTGCCACAGCCTGACATGTCTTCCCCGAGCAACAATTTTGAAAATCTCTCTTTCATCATCTCAATTTCTTCAAAAAGAAAAAAGAAAGCATATTAGGCTTCAATAAGCAACCACTTGGACCTTGAATTATGCAATATCCTAACGCAACACATTGATCAAAACGAAATCCTGAAGGTTTCAACTCTAAGGTAGATTTGTTTCTTTTCACCGTTGAATTGTAACATCTAAGCAACACATTGCCATTCACGGAGCCAGCTTTTGCAGAAATGGGTCCTCTCCAATTTCTCCAAAAAACAAAAAAAACAAAAAGAACTCTATTACCTGAAAATTTCAAATTAATCTTCTCTTTCTTCTCTTCTGAAACATTGGTGTCCTCTTTCTCTCTGCCATCAATCGAGCAACTTTTTTCCTCGCTCTTCCCAATTGGCCAGCCAGTAGGAGGCGATTCCTCCGAGCTACTCTGCTCCTCAGTTGTCCCACAACATGTGAAACTCTCAGAACTACACCCACTCTCTCTGGACTCCTCGCTTCCATCAGCCGCTGGCCCAGCCATCCCTTGCTCGATCTCTTCCTTCTTTTCTATAGGCCCGTCCATTTCAGGAACAGGGTATCTCAGCAAACCACTCTCACCCACCTTCAGAAGGCCAGCAGAGACGAACCTACCGACGATGACACCGTTCCTTCTCGATGGGCAACCACTGCGGCAAACAAAAACTTCAAGAAATCTCGCTACCCAGAAGCCGAAATTCGGAGCTGGGTTTTGGTCAAGAGCCTTGAAGAAGAGCAAAGCCGATCGACCATCGAAGGGGCATCTATCCGTATGACGGACACCATTTCTCACACTCTAACAGATAGGCGCGTTTCTGGCATTTAAATGCAGAATCGAGGGAGAATGCAACGGATGGTAGCAGTTTGAAGTAAAGGGTATCATCGTGACACGGGAAAAAGAAAAGGAATCCTCTCTCTCTCTCTCTCACACACACACGAATTTTAACCTGTATTTGTTTCTTGTTTATTTCTTCCTTTTCTCCTGGGCTCCTTAGCATGTCTTGGGCCCGTGTTTGGTTACCCGGTAGGTTCAATGTTGGTTGAACCTGTTTTTCGTAATGTTGATGGTTATGGTTAGGCTCTCTCTCTCACACACACTTATTTGCAAGGGTGAATCGTAGGGATGGCAGTGGGCTTGGAGAAAATGGGCCCCATCCTGCCTTGTCCCGTTTGAACACGAGATGAAGGTTAAAATCCATACCCGGGATGGACTTACACTTTCCCCATCCCCAATCCTTTTAAGGGATGACAATAGACTGAGGGGAAACGGAGCCCCGCCTCGCCCCCGTTTGAACCGGAGATGGAGGACATGAAACGAGGATAGAGGTGAGGGTAGAGGTTAAAATCCATCCCCTTGTGGGGATGAAGGTTCGGGTTTTGAGACAGGGCGTTGGTGGAGACCTTGTCCCCCGCCCCGGTCCATTGCCAGCCATCCCTAGTGAATCACTTATTTCTTGAAGGGTAAAGTCAAGGTTCAAGTGAGAGATAACTGCATGAGCCAAGCCCCTTCCCCCCAACCTGCCTTACGGATGTCCCAAAATTCCGAAGTTAGTTACATCTCTTTGTAGTTTGTACCATTAAGAGGGTTTTTTGCTTTGTCAAGCTATGAGTGTGTACCACCCTCCCACCTTACCAAACAACGGGGGCTCAGCTTGTCTGGCAGGAGCAGTTAGTGCACGTCAGCTTGTGTTGGTACGTTGCACGTTCGAATCCCAATGATATGGTTGTATAACTGGTAGGGGTGTGTCTAACCCCAGCTTTCTCTGTCGAAAAAATGTACCATTACTTTTGGCAAAAAAATCACAAGACCCTGGTGAACTTGCCTTTTCAAGCCATTGCTGTAAAGTGCAAACCATCACAACAATCATATTTTTTGAAGAACAGATATGAGATTGGTCTGTCCCATTCAACATGACCAAGAAGCACTTTTACACCTACTCCCAAGGGTTAGTGTAGTTGGCCGTCAGACAGGCAGTCAGGTTCATCTCTCGCGAGCTCTACCCTCTTGTGTAAGCCAAAGCCCAGCATAGACCTTGGGGGTGAGGGTGCTAGCCCGGGTGTTTTACATCTCCGAGATGGCGACCAAGGTTGTTAAATGCGATGAGGCGAAGCGAGGCGTTGAGCCTGTGCTTCGCCTCTGAGGCGTACGCCTCTCACAACTGGTATGGAAGTGAAGCAGTGGGAGGGGAGGCAGGGAGCGGCGGAGGAGCAGTTGGCTGGCACGTGGCGGTGGATCCACCGGCACTTGGGGTTAGCACAGCCGACGAATCGGGCGGAGGAGGAAGACTTGGGGATGAAGGAAGGGGTTCTGGAGGTTGATGAGGGGCAATTTGCGCATCACAGCACGCCTCAGTACCTTGAGCGTGCGCCTCGCCTCTGAGGCGTACGCTTCAGGTACTGAGGCGTACGCCTCTCACAACACTGATGGCGAAAAAAAAACACTTATACTCTTTTGGATAAGCCTTTCATGGAAGGAGAAGGAAGCTTGACCAACGAGAGACTCCGCTTGTCTGGTAGGAGCAGATAGTGCACGGCACCTTGTGTTGGGACGGTGCAAGTTCGAATCCCAATGGTATCATTGTATAACTGGTAGGGGTCTGCGTAACCCAGCTTGCCTATATAAAAAAAAAAAAACTTGAAATGACAATGTATCTGATTCACGCGGCTAGAGTGATGATGTTGGTGCTCTAAGCACAAAATAGGCAAAGGTGTTAATAGGGATTCCAACATGAAAGCTTGCACTTGGCTCACTTTAGGAGTCTTGATCACTGAACTTGGTGCAGATGTAGCCAATGTCTATTCGCTTGTATTGACAAAGTATCCCAAAATAGAGCCATTAATGAGCCCATTTATCCGAGCTTGAACCATACTTATTATAGTAGGTGCATCTTCATGGTCCCCCATCAGACCTATGGTGTGATCAGTACTCCCTTGAATCATATAAATAAACGAGTCCAAGAATGTGTTATCCAATGTGGGGCTATAACTGTGGATCTGTCAACAATCAAGGGCCTCTTGATAAAAAAAATAACAGTTGGAATCAAAGGCAGTGTGAGACTGTGACAACCATGCAAAGGGGTTTAGGCCTTTATTAGGGTTTTAGTAGGGGTGGCAATCATGTCGGGTTGGCGGGTCAGCATACCTCAACCCGAACCCGACCCGTTTATTAAATGGGTCGGCTGTGGCAAACACGAACCCGGCCCGTTTAATAAACGGGTAACCCGACACGACCCGCCAACCCATTTAATAAATGGGTTGGGTCGGGTAAACGGGTGCTCAGGTTCGCGGGTCAGGTTGTCGGGTCGGGTTGGCAGACGGTTTTTCGGGTTGACCCGCCCGCCTAACCCGTTTATTAAACGGGTCAGCTGGGTTGGCGGGTTGGCATACCCCCAACCCGAACCCGACCTGTTTAATAAACGGGTTACGCGGGTCGAACCGTTTATTAAATGGGTTGGCTTAAGCCCAACCCGAACCCGCCTAAGAGGTGGGTTGGCGGGTCGGGTTGGCGGGTAGTGTCAGGTTTTGCCACCCCTAGGTTTTAGCATTAAGAGGATGGTTCTATGGTGCTGGGACCAGCCAGCCCCCTTGAGACAAATTCAAATGCAACTGCCGTAGCTTTGAAAGCAGAGCCTTGACTCTTGTAGAGTTGCAAATTCTACGCGTAAAAAGATGCATGATTCTCTTGTCACACAGTTGTGCTTGGCTAATAAGGCCAGAAACTGTTTAGATACGTACATACTGTTCAGAAGCATCCTGAAACAGAAGTCTTCAGCTCATTTTGGTTCCTTACATACTTAGGGGTGGCGGGGGGTGTTAAAAAAATCACATGCATATTTCACAATTTTCACTCACTGTAACGAGATAAAGACTTGCATAAATAGGTTTCATTTTCATTTTTTAAGCACTAAAACGATGATAATAATCACTGGTGACAGCAAGAATGTATAAAAAGCCCATTGATTTTTGCATGTAAAGCTACTTGATAAGAGCAATGGCGTAACAAAACCAAGAAATACTAAGGTTCCTTGAATACCAACTTAACAATTCACGTTTACATCAGACTAACTGCATTTATTCTTTGAAGAGGAAAAGCATTTAAACTTCCCAAATGGTTTTCTGTGATGAATAAATAGCAAAAAAAAAATACATTGTTCAGTAAAATCCTCAAAGAGGCTGCTCAAGCTAAGCAACAATGGATGGTTTTTACTTTTTAGTTTGATTAAATGGAAGTGGGGACCACTATCATGTGTTCATAATGGGTCCCACCAAAAAAAAAAAATCCAACTTGGTGATGGTTAAACAAAACTTAATAGAGGGGATGTTGGTTGTGACCCTTCTATCGTTTCTGCTCCTGTCCTTTTCTTCCATTAAAAGGCTTGGCTTATTGTCAAAAGTATCAAACCCCACACACACTCTTTGTTTGTGTGAAATCGCCGCTAAACGGATTTAAATTTTTGTCCCCTTGTTTGTTGGTTGTATGTGTATAGTGTATGGTAGCTTGAAAATTTTTATGAATTAGTAGCCTTTAGTTAGGAGGAGGTGGGGAAAAGACTTGCCTTTGGGAACAAGGGAAGCCCTTGGTTCCATGCATCCCCAACTCCCTAAAAAGGCTAACCATTTCAAATTTTAAATTTAGAAGTTGGAGTTGCACCGGAGCAAGACCCAGGTTGGGATATGATCAGAAAGTGAAATGACCACTCCTGTAATCATAAAACTGACCATGTTAATAGTACTTATGTATGTGGGTCAGGTAAAGCAGATTCACAAATATCGCGATATTTTAAAACTGTTTATTGCGATATTTTCATAAAGTAATAAAATCATGATATTTCAAAATATCACCTATTTTCAATATATAACAATTAAAGATATCTGAGAAAATGCTTGTTATGATATTTTTGGAAAGTAATAACCTGATAAAATTATTCTAATATCAAAATATCACATTTTTTCAAGATATCAGAATACCAATTTTTTTAATTCTATATTTTTATAAATTTGTTGAAATCTTATGTAGGTTGATATTTTCCTAATCAAAATTCAAAACAATAAATCTTAATTTGTCACATTATTTTTTTTCCAAGAAAAAGAAAATCCTGATACCAAGATTTGTGAGATTGCCGGACTCTCTCTCTCTCTCTCTCTCTCTCTCTCTCTCTCTCTCTCTCTCTCTCTCTCTCTCTCTCTCTCTCTCTCTCTCTTCTTCTTCTTCTTCTTCTTCTTGTCTAGATAATGCATTGTCTGAACTCTGGAGGTCCACATTGATATTGTTTTGCTTCCTGGGGTGCATCTCCTCCTCCTGAATTGTGGATCCTCACAAAGTTGGATCTGGGCCCAAATGACTCTTGGGTCTTCTTGGAACTTGATGTAACTCAATCGGATCAATTCTGACCTATCCTAGATAAAAAAAACTACACCTTTTTCCAAAGTTTTGGGTTGAGGGTGGACCAGACCTGTACCAAACCTGTAGGGTCAGGTTTTGGTGATAAAAAAGAAGGTGCAATTAAAAACCGGGTCAGACCAAAAGAGCCCAATTAGTATATGGAGCTGGGTACGGATTGTGAAATTTCGTATCAGACTCAGGTCTGACCTGAGTTCTGTTTAAGACCCGTGAATTTTCAATATCAACAGGATACATTTTTTTATTTTACCTGGTATGAAACTGGGTCTGTTTCATATAATCTTTATAGGACCGGGGTATGGTTTTTCTTATAGTAGACCTCATAGAGCTGCCATCACATGGCACACTTTTAATTGTGCTGCTGTACCTGGTCCCCTCCATCTTTGGCTAACAGTCTGTCAGTTGTAGGGCCCAAAAGCAGATGGAGGGCAGCCAGGTGCAGAGGCACACTCAAAGTGTGTCATGTGATGGCACCTGATCCTGGCTCGACCTGATAGGACCGAGGTATGGACCTGGTACCAGCACCTCAAAGACAGATCCGACTTTGAGCTCACCTGGGTCGGAACCAGACCTGACCCGTTGACATCCCTAGTCTGGATGCTTGTCTGTTTGCATCCCTATTTGTTAGCTAGAACTTTTGTAGAACACCAAGGGCCAAGGGCTACCTTTGGATTAGTTGAATGTGAAGGAGTTGCCCTTATTCCATACTTTCTCGTGAGTTCAGCCACACGCTTCCTTTCTTTTTCACTCATTAATTTAGACCTGATAATCTGAAAACCAAGTCTTGGATAGACCTGGAGGTCCATATGTGGACCCAAGCAGAGTCCTTAAAATTGATTCGAGGCAGGGGGGGTTCTCTTGGACTATCCAAAAAAAAGGGTGTGATGAGTCCCCTATGCTTGCTCGATCCCCAAATTAAACTCAAAGGACTTGACATGGTCATTGAGCACACCTAGTGAGCCATTGTTTGCGAAACAAGACGGCTAAGTGGATCATAGAGCGGATTGGTTGACTAGATCGTTCGTCTCATCGATCCTTTGACTCGGACCAACTCGCAGTCCTTCTAGGTCTAGAACTATGGTTCTAGTCTAAAACTCTAAGTTGGTTTGGTTGACTTGATGGTAAACTGCTAACTTTCGATTCAAAACAGTTAGATGTTTGTGGTCCTCAAGTGCATAACTTTCTTCCTTCATGATTTTTTGCTTTGCAACGGCTAATTATAAAGGGTTTCACGAAGAGGGACCACCTCTTAGACAGACTGTATGAAACAAAGGAACTCTGAGCTTTTGACAGTCACTTTTATATGACTCATGAGCTCACCCAAGGGCTTTGGCGTAGTGGGATGGGACCTTGGCAGTTTGATAGGCAGTCTAGGTTCAAATCTCATGGGCGTCACCCCTCTGCATAAGCCGAAGCTTAGCGACTCTCTGGGGTTAAGGGGTAAGCCCTCAAAGTTTTACGCTGACAGGACAGCGACTGTAAGTATGGCAGGCTAAGCCAGCGCCGCTAGGTCTCTGTTTCTGGGGCGGTCTCTCGGCGTAAAAAAAAAAAAAAAAGGAGCTCTCTGCAAAGCAATTTGAGGGTATAGTGGCACAATGATTGGGTGTACCGGAGATGGAGGACATGAAACGGGAATGGAGGCTAAAATCAAAACCCGTGTGGGGATGGAGGTGGAGATGGACTTATGCTTTTTCCCACCCTGCCCCGTCCCCATCCTTGATCCCCACCTTGCCCCGTCCCGGCCAGTCCCCGATCCTTCTTTAGAGATGGCAGTGGATCGAGGGGGAACGGGTCACCATCCCGCCTCACCCCGTTTGAACCGGGGATGGAGGACATGAAACAGGGATAGAGGCAGGTATGGAAGTTAAAATCAAAACCCGTACGGGGATGGAGGGTAGGATTTTGAGATGGGGCGGGGGTGGAGACCTTGTCCCCCGCCCCGCCCCGGTCCACTGCCATCCCTACAGACTACCCTAATGAAACCCTAACGAGATTTTCATGACTAGAATGAGCTATAGATTTACACTCATTTACAGTTGTGAATCAGAACAAGGTCAGTAGTTTATGTGGCTTAGAAGCAAGTGCCAATCAAATGCTCTGAACATTCTTTGTTTTGTTGCACAAGAGGTACGCCCTTGTTTCCAGTGTAAACCGTATCTTTAGAACATGGTACATGAGAAACTTGTCTTAAGCATAAAAACCAAACTTTTACTGTTTTCATCAAGAATGGGGTTCACTACACCCTACACTATCTAGTACCTTCACAAGGTGTCCCACTTCCCTTGAAGACAAACTTGTCACCATTTACCATTTTATATCTATGTAGCTACACTAATGGCTGGAATGTAGTGCTGGAAAATGAGCCTAACGAACCGAACAGAGGGTATTCAAGCTCGGCTCGCTCTTATGAAAAGCCGAGCCGAGCTTGAGCTTATGGCGAGCCTGAGTTAAACTAGACGAGCTCAAGCTAGCTAGTTTATAAGAAAAATGCGTTTTTCATAATTGGAATCAATATAAACCTACTGAACCAAGTTCAAACAGGTTTATTTACAAAATAAATGCATTGTTCTAAAGCTATAAGCAATAGAATTTTAACTCTAAACTTATTTGGTTGCAAGTAGAACACTTCAAGCATCTACACTCTATAATATAATATATATGTAAAATATATTTATCATTAGCTACTGAGCATATATACAAGCGGAGCCAATCCAAACACCTGTTCTTGTTCGGCTTGCCAAACCTATTTTACAAGTTTAAACCAGCTGAACACAAGCTGGGCCACGGATGGCTTGTCTCATTTTCCAGCCCTACTTGAATGATTACAAGCAGCATGCTCGAGTGGAAGGGTGATTGAGATGTGCATTTGAGTTTGGTAAAATTTGCATACAACAACTATCAATTCGTCCAGATTTTTCATAAACATGCCACATTAAGGGGATAATTCATGGCATTCATACTAGACAGAGGAGAAAAAGATAAGTTTTCAATCTCTGTGTAGGGAGGCCTGTGCGAAGTAAGGTTAAGGTCGCACATAAGCGGAGCTTGAGTGAAGCCGGAAACTGGCAGAAATCAGCTTGTTTAAAAAACAGGATGTTTGAGCTTGGCTCAGGTCAAGCACAGGTAGGCTTGAACTGGCAGACTTATTCAAAAGAGTTTCTTCCTTGTGCAGGCCTAGTGTGAAAAATCACAATTGTAAAATCCTATCATGATGCTTGGTTCATATCATTCTGTGAAGATGTGTATGTATTTATTAGATGTGTCCTTTTTCCATGTGTAGGACAAACAATGGATGCCTTGCAAAGTATTTGGTCCAATCAATGGATGCCATGCAGGAAGGGTGGGATGTGTGGCATCCAACCATTCCACTACTCGATCTGCTCTCATCTGTGGGTATCTCTGAAACTTGTAATATGTAGGTCCTCTTCATTGAATTTTGCCAGGCACAAAGACAAGCTTCCCTAGTTGGATGGATGGCAATGTTGGTACAGCAGTACATTTTTTTCTTCAGCAAAAAAGAATGGTGGTACATATTGAAAAATGGCTTTTTTGTTGCACTCATATTTGGCCAGATGCCCAAGAGTTCACAAGCAAAAGACCTTGCTCAGTGACTCCATATAGCTTGACAGGGTGCAAAATGAGAGCAGATCAAGTGATCTGCCAAATCACTTCTAGAAAAGTGATTTGGCATCCTCACCGTCCACAATGTAGGTCCTTGTGGGATGAAGCAATGGACGGTGAAGATGTCAAATCACTTAAAGTGATTTGACAGATCACCTGATTTGCTCAAGTGCAAATTTGTCTGCTACATGCCAAACCAGACCACCAGGATGTAGCGGATTCTAGCAAAATAACAACAGTCACCTTGCTGAAGGAACCACTCATGCATGAATTATTTGCTAGTGCTACCATGAATTTTTGGTACATCAATTTCACATGCAAACATGGAAAGTTCATAAAATAGCTACATTTAACATGACACCCAAACTTGCCTTAGGGGAGACTCTGGTCTTCAACATGACTAAACAGCCATCCCTTATGCAGGGCTGCACATAAGCCTAGGTTGGGACGTTCAAGCTCAGGTCATTTACAAGGAGTCATGTTCGAGTTCCGCTGGAGCTCGAGCCGAGCTTGAACAGCCTTGCTCAAACTTGGCTTGGGTCAAGCTCAAGTCAGGCTTGGCTCGATTGAGCCTGATGAACCGCATCCTACACTAAGGAGTTCTTTTGCGGTTTTATGTATAACAAAAATGCTATATGACCTATGTATATATTAAAAAAAATTGAACCCTATACAATCTTATCGAGCTTTAATGAGCCTAATTCAAGTTGAAGCTCAAGCTTGGCTTGCTCAGACAAAAACTCAAACTTGCCTTGTTTACTAAACAAATGAAGCCCAGCCGAGTTC
Organism: Nuphar pumila; assembly: GCF_984573655.1. Lineage (NCBI taxonomy): Eukaryota > Viridiplantae > Streptophyta > Magnoliopsida > Nymphaeales > Nymphaeaceae > Nuphar > Nuphar pumila. The sequence goes on along the minus strand of NC_143258.1, from coordinate 2,127,914 downwards.
AAGCTCAAGCTTTGTGGTTTCACTTTTATATAATATGGCCACAAAGAGAAAGAAGCATGACAAAAAACCAGTTTGCCCCCAGCACTGTATAAGAGAGATCAGTCTCACATAACAACAAAGACGTTTTTCCTTTTTTCTTCATCAAGCAAGAAGAAATTTGATCAAATTCAAAACCCTCACTTAATTCAATAAGCACATCGATCTGTAACACTAAAGTGCCACCCATTTGAAATCAACACAAGAAGTAGGGCTGGGAACGATACAAACAGCTACCTGTTCCACAGCTCCCGTCAGGGACTGGTCTTGGTGAGCCGAGCTATGAGCCAGTTCGTTTAGGTATCCTAACCGAGCATGAATACAGGAAGCTTGGCTGGCTCGGTTCACGCAGGATCGTTTTATATATATTTTATACATATATTATTATATTATATATCTTATTCAATTTTAAAGAACATTAAAAAATAAGTTTTTCTTTTTTAATGATCCAGCTCGGTCTCTGCTCGGCGGGTGGTGACAAGCTTACAAGGCAAGCCCAAGCAAGGGTTTACCCTTAATAGAGCCTGAACAGGGCGAGCTCGGCTCATTTACCAACCCTGGTCAAGAAGCATTGCACCTTAGCTCAAAAACAATAAAAACACATATACAAAACAAAGTATGGAGACCAAATGAAAATCAGAGCATGAAGCATGAAAAAGAAGACGAAATGAAAGGAACACATTTGAATACATATAATGTAAATATGAAAACACCAAGAATAATATTAAAGAATAGGCCATCATTGGTCTCTATCCCAACATGCTGTACTTTACATAAATTTGACAAAGAAAATTCAAAAATTTCTGATGAATTACAATTCAACTTAAAATATCTACATAGCTAGAGAGGCCAAAAAGCTTTCCCACTTAAAATTCTAATCATATTCAGAAAGAATAAAGGAATCAAAAAGGCACAAAAAGAAAATGGAGGAAGCACTTTTTGGCACAACTACCACACACGTGAGTCTTGGCTGCCTGTAGATTGTCTGTTTGTGTCATATTCAAGAAGCTCAAATAACACCAGATGTTTTTTTCAAATGTTTCTTCCAAAACATCGGAAAACAATGGATGACTTATGGGCAATTTCAGTACATCACGCCTGATCTTGCACAATGTAGAAACATTGGCAAAGTTCTGAAATCTTCATGAGATTAAGCGGCACCTTCTCACCTCCACAAGCCAAAACAAGATAAAAACACGAATGACAATAATAATGTGGCTTTCTGTTTGAGAGTCATCCTCTTACCAAAATTTACAGCGTCAGCCCGGGATGACACAGTCTGGCAATCCATGGGATCAGTTATTCCATTTAAAGCATTGGCCTTTCAGCATGAACATATTAATACACTGTCCACACGACTCGCCTTCACTCAAAGTTTGGCCAATTCCATATCTAGCAACGAATCAGGTTGAAGTCCAGCTGAGTCAACAGGGACTTCACAAATTCAGTTCAAGTCGCAGTTAGGCCACCAAGTCCATGTCACACTATCTTGAAACTGAACCAACCCTTGCTGAGTTTCAAATGAAATAGAAAAACAGTCACTCTCGTGAATCATCAATTTGGTAGGGCGGGTTGGGGGGAAAGCGGGTTGGGGGGAAAGCACGAAGACACAAAGTCACCATGTGATATCTTAAAAGAGCAGTAATAGAGAACAAATAATTTGAAGAGTGTAGGCAGATTGATCTTCCTGTATGTTATATTCAACAACCCATTTTGCTTCACAACAGCAACAAGAAACTATATATGCAGTCACTTTAATAAAATGTAAACTTCAAGATTTATTAAACATGTTAGGTACATTTCCTCATGGCTTGAACTTTGGTTCTTTCACTATGGTCACAGGGCATGAAGCATTTGACAGAACGTAATTTGTGACACTCCCCAGCAAGATCCTGTAAATTAGAGAAAAACAGAGTTAAAATATAGGAAGCTCTCATGTACTAAATGAAGCAGTTAATTAGTAGGAAAGGAACTAAGAAACATCATCAAATATTTTAGCATCCAGAAAGGTGAGTTGGACATCAATAAATTTTAGATAAAGTTTCTATGTCCTTTCACAAGAGGTGTATTACACCTTGAGACTTGAGCGAAACCTACATTTCCAGCAATGGCATATATAGTAATGTATACACATGGTAGCACGTTTATGCACTGATTACATCCATAACTGTATAATGACATCTAAAGATTCATGTGCACGTGTGCGTACCTCCCATTGGGCTCGTTAACACAATTATCAACAATTCAACACAACCATGAACCATCAATTTATCAGGATCCTCAGATAATATGAATATCATCACCATCATGTTTCCGCATCAGGTGAAACCATGACCACCGCCAACATTATGTTATGATCACCACCAGAATCAGCATTACTCAAAACATATTATCAGTCATCACAAACCACCCCACTTACCAACAAGACCACCATTGCAATCAACTGACCAACATCATGTCAGCAATCTTCCACTGACTTGTAGTTTTCACAGTCGAGACATAGTCCTTAAATTAGATGATAAAAATGTGCACCGGCCTAGCCTATTCAATGTGTTGGTTCTTTCATACCTGGGATGGGGCAAGCCTCTCCTACGTGTAGTGTACCACATCATACTCATGGCTAAATTTATAAGTATGTTGGTTTGCTCTCATTGGAGATCTTTTTCTAACTCACTGCTGGTGGTTGTCCTCTACTGGAAGAGGTGACAAGTGGGTGACTATCTAGTATGTACATAGGCATCACATGAGGCATAGCAATTCTGCTATAGCAATAGCAGCACAATCTTGCTACATCATAGGCCACTTTCCTTACTAGCTGAATTTCAATATATATAATGCCCATGAATGAGAAGGCGCTGCCCCCCTATAACCCCCCGCCAGAGGCGGGCCCCCCTGGACCCGCGCCCGCTGACCACGCAGCGGGACCCGCGCCGGGGGAACCCCCCCCCCCCCCCCCTCCTCTATGGAAAAAAACCCTGAATCAGGCTTCATAACTCATCACCCATCCCCTAATGGGCACAACTTTGACCGAGTCTTATATATATATATATATATATATATATATATATATATATATATATATATATATATATAGCCGAGTCCCCGTGTCCAAAATTTTTGAAATTGCACCGCACCCGTGTCGCACCCGCACCCATGTGACATAGGTCATAGGCTGTTTCCCTTACTAGCTGATTTCACTATGTACAATGCCAGTGAATGAGACCATGCCTGTTGGACATGATAAAAAATAGGACATTTCTGATGGCTCCATCAGTCCTTTTGAAACATTATGATTATATCTTTCATGTACCTCTTTCAGCAAAAGGATCCACTGGAATTCAATGGCAAAATCATAAATACAGTATACCAGGACTATGCTTTCATTACTCTCTTCAAGTACACATACGAAGGTGGTGTATCACATGTGTCAAAAGAGATGCATGCACTGTCACAACAGCAAGGTTATCCACTGATCTTTTTATATATGTGTTTATGGAAAAAATAACAAGGTGAATAAAAAGCACAGTACCAAATTCCTCACGTTTATCTTATAAGGTAATGGATCCCAACCAAGGTTGCCAGACTGGGAAGCGGAAGCGGGAAACTATACGGGAAGCGGAAGCGAGAAATGATGCAATTTAAAATGTATAGGAAGCGGGAAGCGAGGAATAAAAAATATATATAATAATTGAATGTGAATCATAATGAAACACAAATAAAAGCTAAAATAAAAGTGACTAATATTAAATTTCATTATTTTTTAGTGTAAGAATTAAATTTTTAACAAAATTTAAAAATGATGATTACAATTTAGAGAAAGCACATGGAAGTGAGTGAGAAGAGTGAGAGAAAACACAAAAAACAAGAAAAGTTGAGTAAGAGAACATATAAGATGAATAAATGAAGTGTGTAGAAAGCATAGGAAAAGCGTGGGGGAATCGATGTTCTCATCAAGTTTCGGAAGCGAGGAGTATCGTGCTTCCGAAGCGAGTTTCCGGGAAGCGAGCTTCCCACCTATCTAAGAAGCTTCCGGTAACAGCCAAGTTGCATCATGATGGATCAAGTCGAGCAACATAATAAGGTGCTATTTATATGGGGGCCATGCATGTTGAGAAATGCAATATTATGTATCTCTAATGTGGGTTATACCCATTTATGTATTTCTGTGTATGTGTAAGGGTGATTCTGTATTTTAGCCCTCAAAAGTGTAGTAGTCAAAGTAAGAGGCTCATACTGGTCCAAAAATAGTTTTAGTGGTGTAGCAAGGGTTCCAACCCCTATATGTTGCATTATTCTTTGGTCTTTACAGGTGAATGAAGTTTCTCTTTGTGGTTCTTTCTCTCTATGCTCTCTTCATCTTCATCTTCTCTTGCTTTGCTTTGATAATGCTAAGGCATCAAGTCACTGATTTTGTCACCACCTTAGAAAGTGATGTACTCATGCCTCTCGACTCAAAAAGAGCTATTTCTAAAATTCATCAGACAATCCACCGAAGCAACTAATTGAGCCCCCTCAGTCAGGATCTATTTCCATCCCTGATCTCTATGGATGGATCAAGCCAAAACAGACATTTGAAATGCTTGGCCTGACTGAGGCTAGTTAAGGTCTGAAACAGTCAATTATACAAATCAACATGAAACTCATGGATTTAGCATGGATTCTGGAATTACACACAAGTCCACTTAAAAGGCCGATAGCCAAAGACTGAGTCAGTCAATTTTGCGAGTCACCATGGAACTCATGGATTAGGTGCGGACTCTAGCAACCATACACAAGTCCATCACAAACTCAATTCCCCCATTTTCTCTAAGACAAAACACAAACCCATCACAAAAGCTGTTCTAGATCATTAACATTGCCAAATCCCACCAGGGTCGCCCAATTGGCAGCGGGCCTCGGGAGAAGGTTCTGACCCCTCTGTCCCAGGTTCGACTCCTACTGGGTGTGCGGGTGCCTTTAACTGGTAGGCTCCGTAAGGGCTTGGGTGTCGGTAACCCCACACCGGGTTAACCTAGGGCTCATTAAGCGACCCGGTTATCGAGTGGGTTCCTCGCCATAAAAAACACTGCCAAATCCCAGAAGCTAACATTCACATCCATCCGTCCGATGCACAAGTTTGCAACTCCTACGCAGTCTTCGAATTTACCTGACGTAACCCACCCATCCAAGCGCATTGGCTGAAATGAAATATTGCTCTGTATTGTGCCTCACACTGGCAATATCCCTTCAATCCCATTCTTCTGGATAAGGGGATGTTCAGATGCACCCACTTTCCAGAAAACAGGATAAACTGCGAAATGAATGTCATTCTCAATCTGACCCCATTTTCTGGAAAATGGTGTGTACCAGAACAAACCAACAAATTATCCTCCCACTTCTTTGGTCGAGATGGATCAGATATTCATATAGCCCAAATCTTACCAACTGATGATCAAAAGAAGAAACAACAACAAAAACAACAAAAACAAAAACAAACCCCATAATCGAGTTTTTCATTTTTCCTTTCCTTTTCTTCTAACCAATTACATAGTAATAAAAATAAAACAAGCCTGATGGTGATGAAATGATCATTTTTACTCTTTATTTTGTAAAAGAGAAAAAAAAAGTTTGGGGATCTCACCTTTGGATCTGTCCTAGCCCTCGGCTGCCCATCACCAAGGAGTCGAGCCTCAGATCCCCCACTGCATCACACAGCTTCTCCCTCGCATCCCCCCAATATATCTTCGTCACGATCGTCACCTAAGAATGCCACCACCCATCAATCAAAAACCACAAAATTAACAAGGAAACGAACAAACCAGTTCGGTTGAAAAAAAAAAACAAAAAGAAAAAAACCCAACAATCGAAAAAAAAGAAAGAGGCCACATACCTCCTTCTGCCTCGCAACAGTATCAAGCAAGTCCAAGACTTCTGCGTCGGGCGTGACGTCGTATTGCTTCATCGAGTTGGGGTCTCTGAATTCCGCCAGGGGAATCAAAGCTGTGAGGGAAAAAAAAAAAGACCACCAACATCACCAAATCGATCTCAGACTAATCCTATCAAAACAAGAGAGAGAAAGAGAGGGTGTTGGTGGTGGTTACTGGATCCGGACTGTGCCCAGAGGACGTTGCGAGCCTCTCCACCCTTGCTGGGCTTGACGTGGATGAGGAAGAGGGTCTCCCCCTTCTCCAGCAGATTGTCCACTGCCCACTGCAACGCCAGCTTGCTGCTCTTCGAGTAGTCAAGCGCTACCCCGATCTTCCTATCACCCGTCATCCTCTGTGTGTGTGTTCTCTGCTATCTGCTCTCTGAAACAGAAATGGTAGACAGAGTGTGCCGTATTCAGGTTGTTTTATGACGCCTCTTGGTGCATACTTTCCCTAGCATTTATTCCTTTGAACTAGGGAATGCCGATGCACCCATGATGGAGACCTCATGTACCAATGATTCGTGGACTCGAGGATCGGACTCGTTTTTTTTTTCAAAAAATGAGGTAGGAAGACACAGATTTTTAATTTTGTAAACAATAAAAATTATTTTTTGAATATTTTAATATTAAATATTTTAACTTTACACATACCCGGGTCGTCAGAGTGGCAGTAGGCTTGGGGTGAAGGTGCTGATGCCTTCGTCCCAGATTCGACTCCCACCGGGTGTGGGTGCATTTAACAAGTGTGCTCAGTAAGGGCTTGGGTGTTGGTGACCCCACCTACGGTTTACCTTTCAGAGGGGTTGGGTTCTTGATGAGGGTTTCTTGTCATAAAAAAACATTAAATATAAATTGTTTATTAAAATAAAATTAAAGTAGAATAAAATATTATTAAAACTATTAAAATACTATCATGTGTCGTGTTCATGACTGTGTGTCTCTATCTCTCCACTCATCTCTACTGGCGGTGCGGCCAGCAGTGCTCTCTCTCTTGTTCAGCTGTTGTTGAGTGAACCTTAACCTGATTTTAGGGTTAGGGTTTGTTAAATCCATTTTTTTATATGATTCTTACTTTCTTAACTTATTGAGAGAATGTTGCTAAATTCAATAGTTTTTTATATACTTTAGTTTTTAAAGATTTTATATTTTAATTTTTAAAATTTATTAAGTGAATGATGTTAATTATGATTTTTTTTAATATGCTTTAGATTTTAAAGATTTTATATTTTAAAAAATATATATATATATTTATGGAGGGAAGATGTAATATACCAGTTCCCTACTAACAGAATTTTTTTGTACAAAATTAATATGATTCAGTTTAACAGGATACATGATCAGATGTTATGACCAAAAACCTAGCGTAATCCTGGATAAATCCACCCGCCGAAAGGTTCATCTCGGGTCAAAAATTGAGCTTAGTGAGCCAAGTTACAAGCCAGCCAGTTTAGGTAAATGATTCGAGCATGAACATGGCAAGCTCTGCTGGACTTAGTTCGTATAAGCTTGTTTTATATATTATATATTTAATTATTTTATATTTTATACGTAATACACATAATATATATGTTTTATACATGTATTATTTATATATTTTATATTTTATATATAATCATGCTTAAAAATACACTTAAAAAGTAAATTTTTTTTAGAAAATGAGTCAGCTTGTGATAAACTTATAAAGCTCGACTCATAATGAGCTGAGCCCAAACAGCGGTGTGCCCTTAATTAATGAGCCAAGCCCAAGCTTGGTTCGTTAGGCTCGTTAACCAGACCTACTGCTTCACTACATCTCTATATTGAGAGGTCACATAAGCTGTGAAGGTGGCAATACCAATAACAATTGAGTAAGGGCACGTTTGAAAGTGAAAAAGATGTAGGAAAAATTATACAAAATAAAAAATCCATACTGTTTTTTCCACCATTCCGAACGAGATAAAATTTATCTTTGAAGGAGTTTTTCTAAAAGTACACTTTTTATAGGAAACATTCATCCATGTTGAGAGGTGAAGGAATGTTTTCTACCAACAGAAAATGGTGAGGTCCACTCCCCACTGAAAAGTGGTAGAACGTGATTTGATGCACACAGTTATGGTGCGTAAAACTTGAATGTATATATTCACTAAATGTGAGCTATTAAATACATATGTTTACATACAATAACAAAATGCTTTTACGGAAGTGCGCTAACTGGCTTTTCCAGATTTGTAGGCTTTTCTTGTGAACTAACTCGAAACTCGAATTTGAATTCAAGTTTGAATTCAAATTCGATTTGCCCTCAGCAAGCTAACTTGATTTGTTTCTCTGATTCGTAGACTGAATTTGTGAGCTAAGATTTTGAATTTGAATACTCCCCCTCAAGTTGGGCGTGTGGATCATACACACCCAACTTGGTCTTGAGATCCGAAAACGCTGGTTGGTGAAGTGCCTTGGTGAATATATCAGCTAGCTGAGATGAGGTATGAACATAATACGTTTGGATGGAACCATTTTGAATCTTGTCTCGAACAAGGTGACAATCGAGCTTAATGTGTTTTGTTTGTTCATGAAACACTGGATTTGTAGCAATATGTAGAGTTGCTTGATTGTCACAATATAACCGCATTGGTTGAATGTGATTGACATCCAAATCGGAGAGAAGATATTTCAGCCAAGTAAGCTCGCAGCTGGTGGTGGCCATAGACCGATATTCAGCTTCAGTTGAAGATCGGGAAACTGTAGTTTGTTTCTTGGTGCTCCAAGGCAATAGACTTGTGTTGAGCATCGTGCAAAATCCAGTTATGGAACGTCGGGTGATTGGGCATGCAGCCCAATCAGAGTCGCAATAACCAATGAGTTGTAGAGGACTTGTGCTTGATAAAAGAATTCCTTGCCCTGGGGTATTCTTTAAATATCTGACAAGACGAAGAGTTGCATCCATATGCGGTTGTCGAGGTGTGCCCATAAATTGACTGAGATTATGCACCACATACATTATATTCGGTCTGGTTATTGTAAGATAAATAAGCTTCCCAACAAGTCTTCTATATGCACTCTCATCTTGAAGTTGACGTCCAGTATCAAGAGTAAGTTTATGAAGAGGATCCATTGAAATGGACGATGGTCGAGCACCTAGATAACCAACTTGATCAATGATGTCAAGGGTATATTTGCGTTGAGATATAAATATTCCTTTTTGCGATCGTGTCACTTTAATACCAAGAAAGTATTTCAGCACTCCAAGGTCTTTGAGTTGGAACTGACGGTTGATATTGGCCTTGATGAACTGGATGTATTCGAGATCATTTTCAGCTAAAATGATGTTGTCTACATATATTAAGACCAATATAATTGAAACACCTCTTTTGAATGAAAATAGTGAATAATCGGCCTTGGATTGAGTAAATCCTAATTTGATCAAATAGCATGATAATTTGGAGAACCAGTTGTGGGATGATTGCTTGAGACCGTATATAGACTTGTGTAGTCTACAGACGAGGTTCTCCCCCTTTCGTGAAAAACCCGGCGGAACCTGCATATATACTTCTTCATGTAAGTCTCCATGGAGGAATGCGTTATTCACATCGATCTAATAGAGATGCCAATTTCGGATGGCTGCGACAGCAAGAAGGCACCTGACAGTGGTGATTTTAGCAATTGGCGCATATGTGTCATGATAGTCCAGTCCATAGATTTGTGTGAATCCTCGCGCTGCTAGTCGAGCCTTGTGACGTTCAATGGACCCGTCTGATTTATATTTCATTTTATAGACCCATTTGCAGCTTATGGCTTGTTTGTCTAGAGGCAGAGGTACCAACGACCAAGTGTGATTGTCTTCCAAAGCACGAATTTCCTTTGCCATTGTGTTATGCCAATGTTGATGTTTTATGGCTTGGGTGAAACTCTTAGGATCTGTGGTTTGAGTGATGGCTGCAAGGAAAACTTGATGGGATGGTGAAAATCTATTGTATCTAAAATAATTAGAAATTGGATAACGAGTACCTTTCAGAGTCTCCCTTGAATTCATTGATTGTGAGTGAGCAGTAGCATAACTATATATATAATCAGAGAGGTATGGTGGAGGGTTGCGATGACGTGCCGACCAGTGGGATTGAGCTGAGGTTGAATCATGATGAGAAATATGGTGGTTGGGTTCTGGTCTTGGTGAATATGGTATGGTGACTAGATTAGGCTCCATTTCAGTTGAATCTGGCAACGGTTTGGGGATGACATACATATCATCGTTGGAGTCACAATTATGTTGGAATGGAAAATTGTTTTCATAAAATTTTACATCACGGCTTATAAAAATATTTTGGTTGTCGAGATCATATAATTTATAACCCTTTTTTACCATAAGGATATCCAATAAATATGCATTTTTGGGCACAAGCATCGAATTTGTGAGTTGCGTGTATATTGTGTGCATAACATAAGCATTCAAATATCCTAAGGTGGTTGTAATTTGACATTTTTTTGTATAAGATCTCATATGGTGATTTTCCATTGAGTGGTTGTGATGGGATTCAATTTATGAGGTAGACTGCGGTAAGTATACATTCTCCCCAAAACTTGATAGATAAATTTCCTTGAAATCTTAGTGCACGGGCAATGTTGAGCAAATCTCTATGTTTGCATTCAACGACCCCATTTTGTTGAGGCGTTGCAACACAACTATGTTGGTGATTGATCCCCTTTTTTGGCCAAAAACATAATCATTTCATTCGAAAAAAATTCTTTACCATTGGCGAATCGAATGTTTGAAACTTGAGTTTGAAATTGCGTCGAAATGAGAGAAATGAAACGTTGGATAAAATCAAACATTTCATATTTGTAATGCATCAAGTATATCCAAGTGCTTCGACTAAAATCATCGACAATGATGAGAAAATATCGTGCCCCATCTGTGGATGATGTGTGATATGGTCCCCAAATGTCACAATGAATCAATTAAAAAGGTTTGAGAGAGGATATCGAACTTTGAGGAAAGGGTAATCTAGATTGTTTTGCCTTGTGACAAATGGAACAAGGGTCATGAATGATACCAGCTGAAATTTTATTTGAATTAATCAAAGGGCTAATTCTAGAGTTTGACAGGTGTCCAAGTCTGGAGTGCCAAAGAGATGAATTGACATTAAAAGAAACTTTACCATCCATCTTGAAGATATATAGTTCATTATGCATCCTACCCACTCCAATCTTCATCTTCAGGTGAAGGTCCTACAAAATACAGTGATTTTTCATGAATATGACTTCACAGTTATTATCTCGAATGAGTTTTCTGATGGATATTAGATTGAACTGAAAATTTGATATGCATAAGACATTTGATAGGGTGATGTTGGGTGATAGCTCGACATTGCCAGAATGTGTGACTTGACTGGTTGACCCATTAGGCATGCCTACAGGTGGACATTTGGATGGTATAGGAGATATTAGGTTATGAATATTGTTAGTCATATGGTTGATTGCACCAGTGTCTATGACCATATTTGGCTTGTGGACAAAAAAGCAAATTTGGGTTGAGAGGAGATTATACCTGCAAGGTTTGCTACAGGGTTTGGGTTACCTTAACTTATGAGAGCCATGATTTTCTCGTAATGATTTGGAGTGAATTGTGATTGGGTTTTCTCAACATTGACATTGGCGGTGTTGACGTAGGCTCGTGTTGAAGAAGATTCTCCTTGGTGTGGTGGGAATCCATTAATAAAGAAGCATTTTGCCTTGATATGATCAAGTTTCCCGCAATGTTCGCATTTTGGTCTAGGGCGATTTTGACGTCCTCTATTATTAACTTCTCGGCTGGGAAACGTCTTAATGGCAACTGCAATTTCAGTTGGTGCACCGACTGATTCGAACATTGATATACTCCTTACGTCACGTTGTCGCTCTTCTTGAATAACTAATGCATATGTCTTGGCGACAGAAGGCATAGGCTCCATGAGAAGGAGTTGGCTACGAATGGTACTAAAACTATCATTGAGTCCCATAAGAAATTGAATGAGACGTCCTTGTTGTTGTATGTCATTAAAAAACTTCATAGCTCCACATGAACATGTGGCTATCGGAATATACGTGGATAACTTGTCCCACATTCCCTTGAGTTTATTGAAGTACGTGGATACAGAGCTTTGCATTTGCTTATGATTGATTATCTTGTGCTGGATTTGATAAATTCAGGGGCCGTTTGACTGAGAGAATCGGTCTCCAAGTTCATTCCAGGCTTCCGTTGCAGTTTCGTCATATATCATGCTTGCCACAAGGTCCTTGTGAATAGCATTGAGGATCCACGAAAGTACCATGTTGTTGCATCTTTTTCAGGTAGTTGCATCAGGCGAGGATGAGTCAGACTTTGGAATAGATCCATCAACAAAGATGAGTTTATTCTTTGTGTTGAGGGCCATATACATGGTCCAATGCCATATATGAAAGTTTTCTCCAATTAGCGAATGTGAGACCAGACTAGTTCCAGGGCTATCGGATGGGTGAAGATAGAACACTGAATTTGAGCTCGACGAAGACGTTGATGAAGTTGAATTGCTGTATGAAAATGTTGAGCTTGACGCCATTGATAGTGCTCAATTATCAGAAGGCTCTGATACCATGAAAAGTGGTAGAACGTGATTTGATGCACACAGTTATGGTGCGTAAAACTTGAATGTATATATTCACTAAATATGAGCTATTAAATACATATGTTTACATATAGTAACAAAATGCTTTTACAGAAGTGCGCTAACTGGCTTTTCCAGATTTGTAGGCTTTTCTTGTGAACTAACTCGAAACTCGAATTTGAATTCAAATTCGATTTGTCCTCAGCAAGCCAACTTGATTTGTTTCCCTGATTTGTAGGCTGAATTTGTGAGCTGAGATTTTAAATTTGAATACCCACCACCCATCTCACTACATCATACCACTACCACCACCACCTCTCGAAAAACCACCTTTCCCATTTTTCACTATCCTCCACCACATCTATCTCATGATCTAATTTAGAAATATTGGGGTTTTCTAAAAAAAATAATAATTACATTAATTATTTAATTAAGTTAGCCTAAGAGGGTGGGGCGTCCCCCAAGGTGGGTCTCTTCTTGACTAGATATTGGTTTTCAAAATTCAAAGAAAGAAAGAAAGAAAGAAAGAAAGAAGAAGAAAAAATTGCAAAAAAAAAAGTTTTGAAATCCAACTTGTGTTGGACTTTGGAATTCAAAAAAATGAAAGGAACGGGGGGTCGAACAACCCTCTCTCCTCTTATTATGGATTGCTAAGGTAGGCCAATGACTTGCCTTAGCCTTAGCCTTTCTCTTTAAAAAGAAGAGAGCAAGGGGGGCATCCCCACCCTTTTCTCTTTCTTTCTCTCTTCTTATTCAAACTTTGAAGGAGGTTTTAGCAGTCATTAGAGCTGCAATTGAAGGATTCTTAGAGTGGAGGAGACATATAACCCGTTGGAACTCGCATTCGAAGTAGGTACTTCTATAGTATAGACTCAAAAATGGATTTTGGGTACGTAGAGAATGCAAAATCAAAATCAATAGCGATCCATGATTGATCAGCCATATATCTTGTATTAGAGAGTTTTAAATTCTGCATATAATATATTTCATGTTGATATGTTTAAAAATTATCAATTTTTTTAAAAATAATATTTGTTTTGGAGTTTTACCAAAAAACCGATTTCGGGAAATCGTGTAGTATTGTATCTTAAATGCAAATTGGTTTTGATTAAGCATGTTTATTGATTTGTGTGCATGTTTAAATGATGTATGATGTTGAAAATGATGTGAAAAATGTTTTAAATGACCTGAAATAAAATTGATTTTTATTAAATCTCATGTTGTTTCATGAAAATGGTATTTTTCTAAAGACATGAATTAGATCTTGACCAAAGTATGAATTTGATTATGTTTGAAAGCATGCATTGATTTCTTTAACATGTTATAACATCATGTTTGATAGATTATGTGTGTATCATGCTTAGAGATTCATATTAGATGTATTTATATGTGTGTTTTCATGTAGATTGTTAAAATTCAGAAAATAACTATATGTTGTTGGAATTTTCTTAACTAAACAACATCGGTGGAAAATTTTTATCGCTTAAATAAATTAGATTCTGAAGAAATTCTTGTATGTGGGTCATGTACACATGTACACAAAATCCTAGTAAATAGGGCTTGGCTAGAAGGTTCACCATTTGAGGGTTATAGTTTCTGTAACTCGAACCAAAAAATCTAGCGTGTGTACAAAATTGGATCTAGTATGTCCTATCGCAAAAAATCCAATAAATCTGTTTTATAATTTTTTCAGCTGATTTTTAGATATGTGTTGTTAGACATATTGAACATCCCGTGACAAATAAGAAAAAAAATATAACTTTTGTCAATAATTACATAACTTCATTCAAGTTGGTGAGAATATTTTACTTACAGGAAATTAAGACTTGTGTAATTCTCTATCCGGAATATGTTTAAAATGATGGCATAGAGTTTTTCATCCAGAATAGATTTTGTTGAAAGGTAACATATAAACCTATTATAAAAAAAATTGAGAAAATTATAAGCTTCAGAAAGGATGTTGAATAATTGTTTCTTCAGCAAACAAAATTCTACACATGTTGACAGAAAAACTAGTTTCAATACAAGAATTACTATAATAAAAATATAAGAGGTTTTTCAGATTTGTAAATTAAAGATGTTAGGAAACACTTGTAGGTGTTACTCAAAAATTTTTATTGACTTTTAGAACAGTTGGGCGCTTGTAACCTTTGTGATTTGATGCCTATCATGCTCACATGCACATAGATTTGATTACAAGATTGGATCTCGGATTGCATTTTGCTATCAGGTTTGTCTATTAGCTAGCAACCAAAATCTGGTTCCTACCTAAATGGAAGTATGGGTGTCCCTTACCACCGAGGTGGTAAACAAGGTCCTGTGTCAAGTTGAAGGCCCAGGATTGAATCCCTCTACCACATGGGGCATGCAGTTGTTCTGGTAGGAGTCCGCTTAACCTCAGCTTGCCTTTCAAAAAAAAAGAGTATGGGTGTCAATCAGGGCTAGGTCTTATTTTGGGTGATTGCCAGCCAAATATGTCCCATGCCAATTGGGTTGGCCTTGCTTGGTTAGTTTCATTGGTCTGCTTTGTTGGGTCATTTAAAAGTTTTTTCCTTGGATGAGTGGATGAAAAATTTGTACATCCGGAAATTTTTTCCTTGATTTGGTATAGTTCCTTTTCTTTAAATCCCAAATTTCACCTGTGAAGAGTAATGTCTAGACCCTTTATACAAATTTCGCAAATCACAGTCAAAATTTCCTTCGCAAGGCAAAGTCTCATAATAAATTGAAATTTTGTCATTTTGATATTTTCATATTCACATACACACCACTACAAGAAAATGGGGTTTTACTGGCTCAGTATTTGTGCCAGTAAAAACCTTTACTGGCACAAAGTTTAAACAACTTATGATTACTGAAAAAGGAACAAATAACATGAAAAACAATTACTTCACCATATTTGACCATTTGACCTACTCTTCTTCCATTTTCTTCAGCACATCATTGCTTCTGGAGCATGATGTGGCATCTAATTCATCTTTCATTTTAAAAAACAAAAGACATTTTATTTTCAATTTGCCCTAGGTATTTCTCCATTATCCCAGTTTTTTCATTTTTATTTTTCTTGGGTGTATGTCTATATCACTGGGCCATGGAGCAATTTACTCCACTCACTAAGTTCATCTGTACATAAATCCAAATTGAAACATTTTTGCCGAAAAATCAAGTCAAATTAATAAAAAGTTAATAAAGAAATAACCAACTATAATCACTTTGCAACCTCTTTCAAAAAGACTCTCGAAATCACCATTTATAAGGGGAAAAAATCCTAGAAAGCTAACTCTTAATATGGTTGTATTACAGACCTAACATCCACATACAATTTAAGAGATCCAAATAAAAATCTAAATATCAAAAATGGATTCACACAGATATATATTATGAATTTGGGATTTTTTGTTTTTGATGGACACAGAATTACCAAAGATGTAACACTGGTTTGGAGAGAGAAATTCTAATTAACAAAGAGTCATATTAAGTTATTTATGCAAAAGGCTTCTGAAGATGGCACATGATTCAATACTACTATTAGGCCATAGGATGTGTTGGTATATATGCTTCTAACTTTTGCCTGATAAACAACCCCTCCAATGAAAATAGATTCATGCCTTCTTTAAGTTACTATTTAATGGCATAAATTCCATTGATCACTTGCAATTTACTATGGCATAGATTCTAATTGTATGGATATATCACACTCTAGACGACTTAAAAAAAAGTTTATCAATTAAAAGTGTAACTCAGATAATTCTCACAAGGCAAGTCACCTTCATCTTGTGCTGCTCCTGTTGTACAAAATTCAGTGGTACTGTTGGGGACAAAGAAAAGGGAGTAGATGATCCATAGAAGAATTTTCACCCTATTGAATGTGGCAGCGAGTCTGCCCCTGGTTACAAGTGGTCAGAACAGTCTTGGAAAGATGGTAGAACCCCATCTTGCTCAGGATTGATCTCCTTGGGATCATACTGGTGGCTTGCCGGGTTGTTTTTTGCAAATCTGATTAGCAAATGTGTTTGACATGATCGATTTGCTAGGAAATAACATTTGGATCATGTTATTTTTGATAAAAAAATATTATTTTTTAAGCATTGAATATTTTTAAATATTATAAACTATTTTTTTAAATCTCATTTTTTTTAATTTGTAGATCGGCTCCTTAATAATATATATATATATATATATATATATATATATATATATATATATATATAGATAGATAGATAGATAGATAATGTATTTATGTATTAGGATTGGCCCCTTCGTTGAAGGGGAGCCTATTCGATACGTTTTTGACAACATTGCCTGAAGTGTTTAGATCAAGTAGACAGGTGAAATAACACCTACTCCACTCTAGTCTAAAGATAAAAAAGCAAAGTGAGTTGACCAACTAAGAAGTGGGGATTGCCATTGTTTTTTCACCGTTGGGGCACGTAAGGCTTTGATAGGGGGTACCTAATCTCACCTAATAAAAACTTTATATTTTTAAATTTATTGGACTTTTTTTTGTTGATCAAACCCTATAGATATTATCTACAAGCATTATTAAGTTTTGGATGATGTGATTATAGCATACAAGTAGGCTTTTTAAGACCTTTAAAACTTAACGGCTTATAATGTATCAAAATTTTTTTACTTAAAAAGCCTTATTTTTATGTCCAGAAAACATGAGCCAAGGCATGTTTCCTATCAAATAAACTATGTTGAATACATCTCTGATTTAGAAAAAACTATGATTTCAACTATGTGGGAGTAGGTGCTCCCACAGTACCTACTCCCACCTAATAGAAGCTTTAGATTGTCAAATTTCTTAAACTTTTTTAGTTAATCAGACCCTATAGATATGATCTATAAACATTATTTAGTAGACAACAAGTTTTGGATCATGTGATTATAGCATATATGTATGTTTTTTAAAACCTTTAAAAATCAATGGCTCACAATGTATCAAAATTTTATGACTTAAAAAAATCTTATTTTTATGTCAAAAAAAAAATTGATTCAAAGCATGATTCATATCAAATAAACTATGTTGAGTGAATGTTTAAATGAGAAGATACGACCTACAACCATGATTTCTAGTATGTGGGACTAGGTACTCCTGGGGCACCTCTCTCTCTCTCTCTCTCTCTCTCTCTCTATATATATATATATATATATATATATATATATATATAAGATAATAACCCTGCTTTAAGCACCTCATTAACCAACGGTAACCAATCATGGTTTTTCTTTGTGCATGAAAATATTGTGTTTAGAATATAGAAAATTTTGGAAAAAAAGTTTATCATATATAACTATTAAAAAATATGATAAAATATGTATAATATAATTAGAATATAATAAAAATCTTGAAATGTTATTGAAATTAATATTGCAGCATAACTGAGATATCTTAAGCATGGATGATACTTTGAAAATATTGTATTTTCGGTATTCTATTGCCTTTAAAAATATTGCAATTCATTTTGAAAACATCATCAATATTTATAATTGCAGTTTGTCTTCATTAAATTTGTCACATACCTTCAATCCATATAAAGACATTTTCTAGTTTTTACTTTTGGGTGGATGGTGAGTTTTCCAAACTATGTCAGAAATGTTTTTGATAGATTTAATAATTTTTAAAAATATTCCAATATAACTATATTTTTATATCCTAAAGTAACAAAAATATTTTTAACTTATTATAAAAATTTGAAAAACCTGTGAGCTCATGTCTTTATTTTCAAAAAAATTATGAAGTGAACTAATATCAAGCGTGTCAGGTTATTACCCGCACTGACATGGCTTCCAAAAGACAAAGTTGGTGTCACAGTTAATTTGCATCAATCTGTTGAAGATACTGTAATTAATTAATCTTGATCTGCTTCCAAGTTCTAACCTTCTAGAATGATAGGTTTCTCTTTTTCCTTTTTTCTAATTTATAGTTGTCTGCAGTGGACTTTGCATCGATTCTATCTATCAAAGTGCGGGTAGACTATATCACCTTTTCAACTCTTCATATTCTCTTTTACCAATAGGGGGTCCGCTTGTATGGCAGGAGCAGTTAGTGCACGTCACCTTGTGTTGGGACGTTGCAAGTTCGAATCCCTATGGTATATAGTTGTATAACTGGTAGGGTCTGTGAAAAAAAAAACTCTTCATATTCTCTTTTGACCAGCCAACTCTTTATATTCTCAACCATAGAAAGAGAGCTCCCCACATTCTCAGCAACTGAAAGAGAGCTCTTCACATTCTGAAGCTCTCAGCCATTGAGAGAGAGAGAGAGAGAGAGAGAGAGAGAGAGACAGAGAGATGGAAGGGATGAACATGGGCAACCGCACCACAATGAAAGAAACGAAGAAGGTGATCATGCACATGAGTTTGTATTGGGGGAAGGACGTGTGGGTTCTTTTCGCCGATTGGCCAGGCACCAGCCTTGGCCAATACGTTCTCTCACTGATCGTCACCTTCTTGGCCGCGGTCCTGGTGGAGTGGCTAGCATTTAACAAGGTCAACCGGCCTGGGTTCGCACCCTTTGCAAATGGGTTCCTGCAGGCCGTGGCCTATGGTGTGCGTGTCCTCTTGGGGTATTGTGTGATGCTTGCAGTTATGTCCTTCAATTTGGGGGTGCTCATCGTGGCTGTTGTGGGACATGGTGTGGGCTATTGGCTGTTTGGGACTCAGACCTTCAAGAACTCACCCGTTGAGCCAACTGCAAAAGATGGTGGCCAATGCAGCTGCTGATCTATATGGTGACCAATTTTTATGGTAGAGATGAAGAATACATGATGCATCTTTTTTTTCTCCATGGTGTTGCCGTCTCCATTCATTTGTCTCGTGTCTATGTGTGTATTTATGTGCATGTGTGCTTGCATATGTGTATGAATGCATCAAGTCCTTGATATTTGACTAAGCTTGGTTGTGGTTTATGGTTTTTTTTTTTTGGATAATCATTTTATAGCTTTTGTCTATATTACCAAAAAAATAAAAGGAAAATTAGGGTGATTGCTTTGAGCTTCATGCTTGAGTTCCATTTCTAGCCAAGGGATTCATGTGGTATTTGGATTCAGGCAGCATTTTGTTGGTATTTTCTCATCTAGGAAAAACTCACGAGGTTTTGAAAAGATAGTATTTGGGATTACGAAGAGGAGTAATAGGACATTTTTTACATTTCAATTGATAATTGAGTTTACTTCTTTGGACATCTATTGAATCCAAGAATAGATTTGATTGTACAACTTTTTTATATATATAAGGGAACCTCTAGATGTAAAATAATTTAATGTTCTAGCCTATATGACATGACTAATCATTAGATAGAAATACTTCAACGCTCCATCTCTGTCATATAATATCATATTAGATAATATCGTATGAATTTATCACGAGCAAATAAAGAAAAAAAGGGTGGATTGTAGCATTCAGCTGCTATTATCCTATCAGATTGTTGGCTTGGGTGATGTAGATACATACCTGCTAGTCATGCATGGTTCTCCTTTCAGTCTATGTATGCTTCTTGAGTATGCTCCTTTGGGGCCCCGTCAAATTTTCTTTTTCCTTTCTTGACAAAAACATGCAAGCATGAATGAGTTTGGCATTATAGTAAATTAAGCTCAATTTTTGTTAATTGATACTAATTATCTTTCTAATAGTGGGGCCATGGAGCTATGAAATGTGAACCTATCAGGAATTTAATAAAAATATTGTGTTATTACTGAATGGATCGGTTCTGCAAGTGGCAAGATCAAGCATTAATTAATTACGACCAATATTCAGCTAGTATAGGCTAGTTAATTAATAATAAATATATTTTACATATATTTTATGTAAGAGTGAAGATGGTTGAAGTGTTTGGCCTGTGAGCAATAAGTTTAGAGTTCAACTTCTTTTGCTTACAAGTTTGAAACAATTATTTATTTTGTAAATGAGTCAGTTTGAGCTTGGTTTTAGTAGGCTTAGGATCTAAATTCTATTATTTTCAATAAAAATGACCATACTACCCCTAAGAATAATGCTATTTGACAGCATAAATGCAAGATGTTGCAATATTCCTGCTCGATTTTTGCTGAATATGAGGATATTTCTAACAATTCTACCATCCGGCCGGAACATTAAAAAAATGGCTTTTGCCGTTACCACACTTCCGCGAAAGTCCAAATAATAGCATAACTGAGATTCACCTAGGGATCTAAATAGTGAAAGTCATGATGATGATAACACCCTTTTGGCAGTGGTTTTTGCTATCACAAATCAATGAAACTCTACTTTTAGGCGATACAAGATTCACCTTAAAGTAGAAAAATGAAACTTTGTTCTTAGACAGAACTGTAACATGCTGAATTGTGCACCAAATTGTGAAACTCTGTTCTATGCAAAAGAAATTGCATGTAACATGTATAGATATAATTGAAACATGTAGAACTCGTTCAAAGAATAGCAAAAGTCAGTTCTGTGCAAAAAAAGACCAAAAACTACGTGTAACTGTAGCAAAAATAAATCAAGAAAAAGATACAGATTTATGTGGTTCAGTCATGAAGACCTACATCCACGACAACACCTCACAATCTCATATATTTTGTCTCTTCTTGATACAATATACATCACATTTATACTCTGTTACACATGCTCGTGGGATAAGACCTAGCCAAGATAGCAATAAGAAAAGAAAGGAAACAACCATAATGGTTCAACAGGTTTCCTAAATAAACTCAGAAAATAAAGGAAGCAGGAGGTGGCACGATCTTATCCTTAACACTCCCCCTCAAGTGGGGTGTAAATATTTGTGCATCCCCACTTGCTGAGTACTTTGTGATGTTGATCTCGTGTCAACCCTTTGGTGAGACCGTCTGCAAGTTGTTATGTGCTTTTGGTATAGGGAGTAGAGATTTCTCCTTTTTGAATTTTTTCTCTAACATAGTGACAATCAATTTCTATATGCTTGGTTCTTTCATAAAATACAAAATTTGCAGCAATATGAATGGTTGCTTGATTGTCACAGTGTAGAGGAATCGGAAAATTAATTAGGAGTCCCATCTCAGTCATAAGAATTTTTACCCACATGATCTCACTGGCGGCAGCAGCCATTGCTCGATACTCAGCTTCAGCACTGGATCTAGAAACAATCCTTTGTTTCTTGCTTTTCCCTGAAACCATAACAAATATACAGTAACCTGTAGTAGACCTTCTGTTTGGACTTCTGGCCCAGTCAGTGTATCCTTGAATGAAATTGTTTCCATTTCTCTTAAACCATAATCCTTGACCGGGTGTTCGTTTTAAGTACTGTAATATCCGATTTGCAATCTTCCAGTGACACTCTTGTGGAGTATGCATATATTGACTTACAAGACTAACAACATAAGTTATGTCAGGCCTCGTAATGGTAAGATATATGAGCTTGCCTACTAACCTTTGATAACGTTTTTTATCAATAATAGGATCTTCAGGGGACATAGCAAGTTTTTTTCCGGGTTCAAAAAGAGTTTCAACGAGTTTGCATCCCAGTTTACCTACATCTTTTAGTAGGTTTAAAGTGCATTTTCACTGTGACAGAAAAAGACCCTTCTTGGAGTGAGCAACTTCAATTCCTAAAAAGTAACGCAGCTTACCCAAATCTTTTATATCAAAGGCATCGTGAAGAAGAGCTTTGGTGTATAGAATGCTTTTATCATTCATCCATGTCACAATGATATTATCTACATATACCAACACAAGAGTTAGATTGCCATCTTCTTTTTTAATGAATAAAGAGTTATCAGCATTGCACCTAACAAAATTATTTTGTTCTAGAGTCCTGTTGAGGCAATAGTGCCAAGCTCTGAGACTGCTTTAGACCATATATGGCCTTCTGTAAATGACATATCAGGTTGTTATTTCCTTCCTTAAGATGTCCAGGAGGGAGTTTCATATATGCTTCTTCCTTTAATTCTCCCTGCAAAAAAGTGTTTTTAACATCTAACTGATATAATGGCCAATTATAGTTGCAAGCAATAGAAAGAATAATTCTAACAGTATTCATCTTAGCAACTGGAGCAAATATTTTCTCATAATCAATACCCTCTGTTTGAGTGTATCCCTTTGCAACTAGCCTGGCCTTGTGCCTCTCAACTATACCATTACTTTTGTATTTTACTTTATACACTCATCTGCATCCAACAACCTTTTTTCTTGATGGCAACGTGACAATATTCCAAGTCTTGTTTTTATGAAGAGCATCTAATTCTTCGTTTATGGCTTGCACCCATATAGTTTGCTTTCTTGCTTCTTCATAGCTCGTAGGTTCTTGACAAGTCTCTAGGTTGTTGATATAAGCACCGTAAGACTTGGTAATATTCTTGTATCCAATATAATTTTTAATTGGATACGTGATCGAAGAATAAGAAACATAATCATCCAGCTGAGGTGGCGGATGAGTAATTCGTTCAGATCTTCTCAAAATAGGTTGAACTTCTTCAACATCTCCAACTTGATTCATGGAGATATCACCTTCATCACCCCCTTGAGGCAAAGAAGAAGCATTGGGTTGCTCTTGGTTTTCTTTTACATAAAAGAACTCATCATAAGTATCAAGATTTGGTAAGGCAGTCTCCCCTTGAGATGTAACGTCCCTGAGTTTTTGTGAGAAATATGACATTTTTTCATCAAAAGATACATCTCTTGATATATAAAGACGCCTCTCTTCTATATTGTAACATTTATATCCCTTTTGAGAGGTAGAATAACCCAAGAAAACACACCAGGAAGCTCTACTACTAAGTTTATCAATATTCTGTTTTTGCTTGGCCACATACACGACGCACCCAAAGGTACGTATGTGATTTATATTCAACTTTCTCCCTTTAAGAATTTCAATAGAGGCACGTTTTTAAAGACGTTGACTAGGAAGCCTATTGATAATATAACACACATTCATAACAGCGTCGCTCCAAAAAAATTTGGGAACATTCATTTGAAGAAGAAGAGCCCGAGTTACCTCAAGAAGATGCCTATTTTTTCTTTCAGCAACTCCATTTTGCTAAGGAGTCCCAACACAAGTAAACTGGTGATTAATGCCCTTTTCTTTTTCAAATGTCTCAAAGAAGGCATTTTTGAATTCAGATCCATTATCAGATCTGAGAGACTTGATTTGTATCCCATATTGTGTTTCCACCATAGTGTAAAAGGTTTTGAATTTATCGATCACCTCATCCTTAGATTTAAGCATATATAGCCATGTCACTTTAGAAAAATCATCAATAAAGCTTAAATAATATCTAAAGCCAGAATAAGATATAATTGGGGCAGGTCCCCATACATCAGAATGTACCAAGTCAAATAAATGTTCAGCATTATTTTCAGACTGAGGAAACAGGGGTCTACTCATTTTTGCATACCGACATACATCACATTGTTCTGATTTGAGGGGTGACCTAAACGTTTGTGCCACAAGGAACACTCTTCTCTATTGGTAAGCATAGCCCATGTCTTTTGTTCAAAAATATATAAACCATTAGCAAGTTTTCCTTCACCAATCTTCCTCTTCGATATCCGGTCCTGAAACACCACATTATACAGTGAGAAAATGACATCATAATCCAATTCTTGAGTGATTCGGGAGACAGATAAAAGGTTGGCTGATAACTTAGGAACTACAAGTACATCTAAATTTTTACTCTCATTGAGAAACGGTAATTCACCTATTCCTGCAACTTTCACAGAAGAGCTATCAGCAATAGTAACCTGATTTCTCTGATCTGCTTCTTTAACATTATGCAAGTTTGTCATGGAATTGCATATATTTTCAGATGCTCCAGAGTCGATAATCCATGTATTTGTATTTTTGTGATCAGTTAAGAAAGCAGAAATCTTACCGATTTGAGGATGACTAGAGGTCGATGCTACCATTGTTGTTTTCTCATGTTCTTTGCAGAGTTTTTGAAGCAACTCTGTTAATGTTTGCAAAGTACTGTCACTAGGATTTGTTTTTGCAACTTGAGCTGTAGTATTTTACTGATCTGATTTCTGAACATCAGGCTTTTCATGAAGCTTCCAACATCTATCACGAGAATGACCATCCCTTTTGCAGTTAGTACAAGTAAGTTTTTTTCCTTTGCCTTTGTAGCTGGTATTGATACTATCATCATATTTAGAGAAAGAAGTAGTAAATGTTGCCTTATTACTGGATTCTCTGTGATTATCATCAAATTGGATAGTATCTCTATTCATGACTCGCCTACAAGATTCTTCTCGCATAATAATAGAGCACACACTGTTAACTGATGGAATGTCAGCAGCCATAAAAATCTGACTGCGTAGGTGTTCAAATTCATTCCCAAGACATGCTAACAACTGAAATACCTTTTCATGTTACCTCAATTTCTTGAAGGAAATCAGGTCGGTATATGTTGATGTATTGGACTAATACTCGTCCCACATCCTTTTCATCTTACCATAATATTCACAAAATGGCATGACCTCCTTTTTTAGATTATGAATATCACAAGATAATTGATATAGGCGTGCTACATTATTTTGTTTAGCATATAGCTCATTGGCAGCATTCCAAATCTCTTGTGCAGAATCCAGAAATAAAAAGCTTTCAGCTATGTGTGGTTCCATAGAATTTAAGAGTCACGACATAACCAGATCATTTGCCGATCTCCATTCACGGAATTTGAAATCAGCATTAGCCGGCATTTGGACTTCACCATTGATGTAGCCGAGTTTAGATCGACCACTAAGATATAACATAACAGATTTTGACCATTGCAAGTAATTTTTTCCATTCAACAAAATAGAGGTAATCTTTGAATTAGATACCCGTTCTTGTACCAGAACTCTTTCACCAGCATCAGCTGTATCTCTGCCCAAAGAGGATGATCCATCAGTTGCCATGGTGATGACGCAAACACAGTACTCAAGATAAACAACTCTGATACCATGTAGCAAAAATAAATCAAGAAAAAGATACAGATTTACGTGGTTCAGTCATGAAGACCTACATCCACGGCAACACCTCACAATCTCATATATTTTTTGTCTCTTCTTGATTCAATATACATCACATTTATACTCTGTTACACAGGCTCGTGGGATAAGACCCAGTCAAGATAGCAATAAGAAAAGAAAGGAAACAACCATAACGGTTCAACATGTTTCCTAAATAAACTCAGAAAATAAAGGAAGCAGGAGGTGGCACGATCTTATCCTTATCTTCAACAACAACATATATAGAGAGAACTGAAATGTACCTGTAACATCTATAGGAAGATGAATAGTGAAACTAAGTTCAATGCAAAAAAACTAAAAACTACCTATAACAACAATTATGAACATATATGAAAATGTACACATGTACATAACAAGAACATAGTTATTGAAATGTTTATATTGATCAACATTATTTTTTTCTTGATAATGAAGTGAGATGGGTATTCTAAATCTCTTGAGTCTTTCGAGACGTCATCTGAGTGATCGTCCACCTCATTGTCACCCAATTGCCATGGTTGAGCTTTGGCCTTCTTTGTGATTGGTTTTATTATTTAAAATTTTTTCCGCAGCTTGAAAATCTTATGAAATTTAAAGAATATCACATGAATGTAACAACTTAATAAACACAAATATATAAAAACTTTGATAATATATTATAGTATTTCAAAACTTACGGTATTGGGTTACTTTAGTGCATTATTGTCACTAGCGATATCATTAAAAACGACTCTAAAAGATTATTGCCTATATGCTTCCATGTATTCTGGTTCGAATCCTTGGCCATTTAAGACCTTAATGGCTTCACTTCGCCATCCCAAGTTAGAAGTTCAAACCTGCATATGTTGTTAAAATCATGGTCATGTTTTGTATTGCTCGAAACTCGATTTTTAGTTGTGCATGGCATCGTTGTTAATGAAAATAGTTAACATACTTCTAGTTGTTGCACTACTCAGCTAGCATACTAGAACTCGACATCCAGTATATCCACACATCTCTCTTTGTCAACTTCGTGGCCTCCACAACCACCTGCTAAGTCGAGTTAAATAAAGAGTTTAGAGTAAAATTACAGAGCTACCTTCTAAAAAAATTTACTTCAAGCCTAACGCCCTTGAACCTTCACCTTACGAGCAGGGGGCATGACCCTCCTGCAACGCCTGCCAACTTACCCTAAAGTTGGATCCCCAAAAATAAAGAATTTATATTAGGCTCTAGACTCCTCTAACAACCAAATGGACTCTCATCCAGCCTAGGTGCTACCATAACTGGTGGTCTGTTTGGATCAGATCTACAAGAGCATATTGGGTAAGAGAAAACATGAGTGTCATAAGTGTCAGGGTTCATATAGATTCTGCCTGTTTTACCAAGTAGGCAAATTAAGTACAGGTTTAATATAGAGAGAAAGAGAGAGCCGAAAAGCGATCAACATTACTTAAAAGTGAAACTCAACAAAGTGTTGAGTCCTACAAAGCACAAACACAACAGCAACATGAAAACACCGTTAACACAAAAACAGAAAAACCCGAACACAAACAAAAAACTTATCAAAGACCACAGACATTTAGATGGGGATCGGGTGGCAGAGGCAGGTCTTTGAGGTATATGCAGAGGATAGCATACACATCAGCCAAGACCTTATGAGTCAGATGGTTAAGGTTGAGCGGGACATCCCGAAAAGTAGCATCATTTATGTCCATCCATATGAACCACCATACTGTAAATAACCAAACTCTCCAAATAGTCCTTCACTTCTTTTTGCATTTAATTATAGCAGGGTCGAGGATAAGATCCAACACAAAGCGACCCTCTTGCACAACAACTGATGGAGTCCTCCAAGTTTTAGAAAACAAATCTCGAAACACTGCACACAACCAAAAAAGATGTGTAGTTTCTTCAGCCTGTCGACAAAGCACACACCAACTGAGAAACTGAAAACCCATCCTCTTGATGTTGTTATGGGTCTGTATTCGGTCATGAAGAATCAACCAAGCCAATACCTTGGTCCTCAGAGATGGTCCCTTCGCCCATAAAGCATTGTTGGGGAGACAGCTCGACCCCGAAGGTAAAAAAGAATTGTAGACCCTGTGGACTTGGAAAACTCCCGCATTAGAGACTGCCCATTGAAGCCAAGATCCGTCTAGCCCCCACGTCCAAATCCCTGTCAAGAAACAAATGCAATGCCTTAAACCACATTTTTCTTAAATGCGATGTGTATGGTCTACGAGCCCCCCGACGAACAGCAAACGAATCAATTTGAGCATATTTCATCCGAAGAAAGTTTGCACATGCATCCTGTGAAGTATGAGCCAACCAACACTGCATCATAGCCAATGCTACACTCCTTTTACGCAAAGCAAAGATTCCTAAGCCAGTCATAGTTTTTGGCATAACAATGGAGTCCCATCCCACCAAGTGCCTATTCTAAGGTCCATTTACACTACGCCACAAAAACCTCGACAGGTTGCGCTTAAGCTGGTGCTCAACGTTGATAGGCATGACACAATCCGAGATAAAAAAAATTGGAATCACAGACAAAACATGCCTGATCAAAGTAATCCTGCCTGTAAGAGACAAATATCTGGCATGCAAAGACTGGAGCTTAAGACACACCTTGTCAACAACCGGTGACCATGATGCTGTAGAGGTTGACTTGACTTGTAGGGGGAGCCCCAAGTATTTGATCGGCAACAGCCCTAAAGAGCAATTGAAAATTTTTCCCACCGTGTTTTGACTAGCCAGATCGCCATTCGGTAGCGTGACTGGATACTTATTTTCATTGAGCTTCAGTTCGAACAAAGCTGCAAAAAACATGAGAAGAAGCCTAACGTGAAACATCTGCTATAGCGAAGCCCTTTCAAAGACTATCATATCGTCTGCATATTGTATAATATGTCCAGAAAAACTTTGGATATCCAACGACTATAGGAAGCCCCTTATCTGCATGCGTCTAAGAATCACTGCAAGTCCTTCAGCCACTGTATTAAACAAAAGCAGAGATAACGAACATTCCTGTTGTAGGCCGCGTCATAATGAAAATTGCTCACCATTTACCCTGTTAATGGACACCATGGCTTCTGTATTGGTAAGGAGCTCTGACGTCCATCTGGAAAAACGACTACCGAATCTCATGTGATTCACCACTTGCAAAAGAAAAGGTCAGTACACAAAATCATATGTTTTATTAAAATCAAGCTTTAACATGAAGTAAGACTACAACTCGTGTGCATGGAATGAATGACCTCTGAAGCCAAAATATAAGCTTGTTAGAGAGAGAGTGGAGTAGTTGGAGTCTCTCTCTCTCTCTCTCTATATATATATATATATATATATATATTAAAGACAAATTTGAAAGTCATTATTGCATTAGGATTTCCAAGGTTTAGCTAAGGCTTAACTCATGACTCACTGCTCGTATTTTGGTTTGGCATTATTACTGCACAACTTTGAGGGTCTGTTTCCGTGGTGTCATGGCATCCTCTTCCACCCTTTTCTTTCCGCAGAAACGGAATCGGGCCACCCCCACGGCAACCCTTTTTCCGCTGAAAGTGGGGGGATCTCGTGTATTTTGGGCTCCTTTTTCTTGAAAAAAAAAGGATTTAGCAGTTTATTTGGTCATGGTGAAGCCCACGAAAATGCATGCTCGTCGATGTGTTTTCACAGAAAGGCCTCACTTTCCGTGATGAGCAAACGGTATGATACCACGGAGGAATGTCTTTATCATAATAATTTTGCTTCTCACTTTTTATAGTTATCCATAATCTTTCTGTGGACTTCCAGCAATCTGTTTCACGTGGCTTGAGAAATTTTGAGTCATGGTTACAGGATCCCATGGGTGGTCAGGAGCAATTCAATGCTGCCAACACTGTTGATTAGAGATTTATCATTGATGTCCTATTTTTGTTAGTTAATTATTTTCTTTTTTTATTATATCTTGTTTCACATGATCAAAACACGTTATCCAAATAGCAAATTTACTAGTTTAAAAAGCACTTTAATTGAAATGTATCATTTAGTTTTGCTTTAGCAATTTTCATGTGAACTGGCTAACATCATTAATGATTTTTAACAATGCCAAACACGTTTGTCCCTAATGTTAGCAATCACCTTGGAAGGTAACTGCTCCGTTTACTGGATCTATGTTCGTATTATCACGCCCCTGCTTTCACTTTTTATGGATCTTGTAATCCAGGCACATAGAATTCAATACAGGGATTAGGGTTATAAATGGGTCAGATTCAACAAGAGGCATTTGCAAAATTTGGCTGTCTGGTATCCGAAAAGATCCGACCCACCAATGTATTTTGGGATCCGAAAACAGGGATAATAAATCGAGCCCCTTTAGGGTTGCTTTGTGTGGGATTATTCTTTACTTTGTATGTTATTAATTATTCTTTAGGTTGTTGAATGGATGAAAAGGAAAGAGGATGCGTAGCTAGGGAGGGTAAACAAGCCGAATGAGCTGAGCCGAGTTCAAGATCATAATGAGGGATAGCTAAATAAGCCGAGCTCAAGTTGGCTTGTTTATAGAAGAAGTACGTTGTTTAAACATTGAGAGCAATAAGATTTTGTCTCCAAACCCATTACCTACAAACCAAATACTCCAATCACTTGTTTTATACTATTATTATATGGTGTAAAATACATTAAAAATAAGCTTATACAAGCCAAGGTAAGCCAATCACCTATTGTTCGGCTTATCAAGCTTATTTTTATTTTAAGAGCTCTTTACAAGTAAAGATGGCAGTGGACAGGAGGAAGCGCTGAACCCCCTCCGTTTGGGGCAGGGATGAAGGTGAAAATAAAAAACTCATGCGGGAATGGAGGCGGGGATGGATGTGTACTTTTTTCCACCCTGCCCCGTTCCATCTCCGATCTTCCTTAGTAAAATGACTAAAGTACCCTTAATTATTTAATAAAATTACATATAAATCTTATATATATTCCGAATACTAAATTTCTAACCCTAAAGCCTAAAACAACCCTTTTTACTTCGTGGTCGACTCTTTCGGCCTCCTCTCAAAGCTTCTGGTGCAGCTTCGCATGACAACTCGACCCTCTCGAAGGCTCAGCCTCTTCTTTTCATCCTTGTAATGAATGCAATGGTAGGAGACATGGACCGTAAATATGATGAGATGCAAGAATGAAAACGAGGACAAGAACGAGATGGGGGCAGGGTGTGGATGAAGACAGTAACGATAAATTTGAGACATGGCAGGAGTAAAGGTCCAAAGTCCCTCATTCACCAGAATGAACCGGAGATGGAGACCTTGTCCCCAACACCAGCCTCGGTCAGCAGACATCCCTATTTGATTAGGGGTGGCAAAATCTGACCCGACCCACCAACCCGCTTCTTAGCCGGGTTAGGGTTTGGCTTAAACGGGTATGTGTCATAAATGGGTCGACCCGCCTAACCCATTTATTAAATGGGTCGGGTTCGTGTTAGGGGTATGCCAACCCGTCAACTCGTTTGACCCGTTTAATAAAGGGGTTAGGCGGGCGGGTCAACCCGTTTACACGAACCCGTCAGCCCGCAACCCGTTTATATATATATATATTAACTTCTAACCCTACGAGAGTAGTGTTAATGTTAAAGTTAGGAGTTTGGGTTTTATGTTAATGTTGGTACTCTCAACCCTTTCTCTTCTCTGAAAATCAAAGAGGGTTAAACCCTCACCTATTCTCAAAAACACTGCTGCAAGTTTTGACGACGATACACCGGTGGAGTTCGCCCCAGTCAGCCGGCGATGGAGTCCAACCACTATAGGTCTCAATCGATGCCTTAGTGGGTGTTGATTGAGCCGATTCCGCTTTCACAATATGTTTGGGGCTTTTTCGGCGATGAGATGGGTGATCTCCGATGATTCAAGCGGGACCTTCCATCGAGTGTTGCCGGCAGACTCCCTATCCCTCGAGATGTCCTGAAAATTTTGGCGAGAAGGGTCTCTGACCCTTCTTCTCGCTGTTTCCTTCTTCTCAAAAGAGGGGTTTTCTTCTTCTTAGTTTGATCTTTGATTTAAAGGGGATTTTGGTGACTCTCACTGCATAAAAACAGTGAGCAAAAATATTTGCAAGTCGGGAAAACACATGACGGCCTCTTGGGACCACTAACTCTATTTTGTTTTTCCTGTTTCTTTTTTCTTTAATGTATTTAGGGAACACCCTAGAGCAATCACCTGCATTTCTTTGTTCATCGGATTTTCAGTGACTGTCAACAGAGGGTGTCAATAATCGGAAAACAAAAGCTGGCTATTATCTAAACCCCTTTCCCCTTAATATCTCTCTCTCTCTCTCTCTCTCTCTATATATATATATATATATATATATATATATATATATATGCTGTAAAAGAAAATTTTATCTTTTTTCTTTCAGTTTTCAAAAATTGTGTTATTCGGGTTAAACAGGTTATTCTGGTTACTCGGGTCGGTTATCATGTCTATGTTATCGGGTCGTCGACCCGTTTAATAAATGGGTCACCGTATCGTGTAATCGTGTCGACCCGACCCGTTTGTTAAACAGGTTAATCATGTTGGGTCGGGTTACCCGTTTAATAAATGGGTTGTGTTCGTGTTTGCCACATCCGACCCGTTTAATAAATGGGCCGTGCTCGTGTTGAGGTATTCTGACCCGCCAACCCAACCCGATTGCCACCCCTATATTTGATGATTGCTTTGTTAACTAGGTGTGTATTCCTAATACCTCAAAAGTTAGACTTGTGTTTGTAAATAGGCCAAAAGTTAAGCTATGTTTTTGTTTTTGTTTTTAATGGAAGGCATCATCCTTCATAGTGGTTGCTATGTTGTAATGGAAAAGGTAACCTGCATTGCCTTTTATGTGGTCAAATCCATAGTGATCATACAATATCTTGGTTAGTGGGAAGCATAAGATAATAAGTGATCATACAATATCTTGCTTAGTGGGAAGCATGGGTCGCCCACGTGGCCAGCAGAGGGTTGTGAAGGTGTTGAGTTGAAGAAGACCCCACATCAAACTCCGTTAGCTCACGGGTGTGTTCGTAGCTTTCAGAGGTGGGCCACTTAAGGTAGAGTGGTCGTGGGGCCTCACCCATAGTTTTCCCTCGCTCCGGCAAGGGTTTCTCGTCATAAAAAAAAATTAATAAGCTTGTGTTAAATCAACAACTCACGAGCAATACATCTCAAAGATCTTCTTAGATAGGTGCCCAAGGATTAAGATTTGGTTAGGTCGACATGGCTTCCAAATGATTTTTTTTCTTTATTGCTGTTTTTAACGAAAATAACCTTACAAAAGGATCTACATGGTTAAGGTATAGAAGCTTTTATGAGTTTTGAAAAATCTATGCCTTACAATGTGCAATATTTTTTTCAATAATTATATTTTCTTTCATTGAAAAAAAAAGCATGATTTAAAAGCGGATCGATCTCTAAAATTTGAACCACGCATGCAGAACACATGTATGGATCTCTACAGAAGAGCAGCATCTAAGGTTAATGATATCCTGAAACAGAGTGGCTCCCATTGAAGTTGAGTGCTACAATATTAGCAAACATAATATATAACATTCCAAGAGCTTACTTTTTTCCACAGCCATTCCATTGTTCTTCAAGATCTCAGCAATAGTCACCACATTAGCTGTGGCTGGATTGTATGAACACCAAACATGTCAGCCACATGAAGGCACAATGTGCATTGGTTAGGGAAGGAAAAGGGGACACATATATGAACTAGTAGTCATGTGTTGATACAGAAATATGAGCAGATGCTCGGAGCAAAGATATCAAAATCATGTAGAAAGAAAGCTATTCAAAGACTTGGTTCTTGTTACAACAAACAACAACAACAACAACAACAACAACTACGCCTTCATCCCAAAACAATTGGGGTCAGCGATATGAACCAAAAAAAGAAATTCATTTTGGGTCTTCCACATGAATCCTTTTCCTCCAATCATTTCTAACCAACGCCATGTCCTCGGTGAGGTTCAAAGCATTCATATCCTTTCCAATCATCTCCATCCAAGTCTTCCTAGGCCTACCCCGACCTCTTTTAACTAATATATTTTCCCATTTCTCCAACCTTCTAACTGGAGCATCATTAGGCCTTCGCCGAATATGTTCAAACCACCGTAAACGATTCTCTCGCATCTTATTTTCAATGGGCGCAACACCTACCTTCTTACGTATCTCTTCGTTCCGAATCTTATCTTTTATTGTATTTCCACACATCCATCTAAGCATCCGCATCTCAGCTACACTCATTTTTTGAATATGATGTCTCTTGGCAGCCCAACATTCCGTACCATATAGTAAAGCGGGTCTAATAGTCGTCCTATAAAACTTTCCCTTCAACCGCAATGGCATTCTACGATCGCACAGCACTCCAGTAGCACTTTTCCATTTCATCCACCCAACCTTTATCCTATGATTTACATCTCCATCAATTTCTCCATACTTTTGAATGATGGATCCCAAATATTTGAAATAATCATTCACCGGTATATCTTGCTCACCAAGCTTCACTACACTCTCATCACTACTTCGTTGCTTACTAAACCGACATTCCATATATTCAGTCTTACTCTTACTCAACTTAAAACCTCTAGCTTCCAATGTCTGTCTCCATAATTCTAACTTAGCATTAACCCCAGCTCTAGACTCATCAATCAAAACAATATCATCAGCAAACAACATACACCACGGTACATTATCTTGAATTGATCTCGTAAGCTCATCCATCACTATCACAAATAGGAAAGGGCTTAAAGCAGATCCTTGATGTAACCCAACCGTTATCGGAAAATTGGTTGTCACCCCTCCACAAGTGCGGACATTGGTTACTACTCCTTCATACATATCTTTAATTATACTAATGTACTTGAGAGAAACACCTTTCTTCATCATTGTCCACCAGAGAACGTCCCTAGGTACTCTATCGTATGCCTTCTCTAAATCAATAAAAACCATATGCAAATCTTTGTTCCTCTCTCTATATCTTTCAATAAGTTGTCTAAGAAGATGTATAGCTTCCATAGTTGATCTTCCAGGCATAAAACCAAATTGATTCTCCGATATCATGACAACCTTCCTCAACCTAGACTCAATCACCCTCTCCCAAAGTTTCATAGTATGACTCATGAGTTTTATACCACGATAGTTTGTGCAATCTTGTATATCACCCTTATTCTTATATAAAGGCACCAAAGTACTCTTCCTCCACTCATTAGGCATCTTATTTGTTCGCCAAATCAAGTTAAAAAGATTTGTCAACCATTCTAAACCTTTCTCTCCCAAGCATTTCCAAGCCTCGATAGGTATACCATCTGAGCCAACTGCCCTTCTTGATTTCATTTTCTTCAAAGCCTCTGCAATTTCTTTCTTTTGAATCTTGCGCATGAAGTCACGATTTATCTCATGAAAAGGAATGGAGAAGTCTCCAAGATCTTGAGCATGACTATATCATTAAATAGCTTATCAAAATAATCTTTCCATCTCTCCTTAATCTCCTCATCTTTGACTAAAACCCTTTGCGTTTCATCTTTGATACATCTAACCATACCCAAATCCTTCGATTTCCTATCTCTCATCTTTGCAAGCCTATAAATATCCTTCTCGCCTTCTTTGGTATCCAACTTGTCATAAACCTCCTTATATACCTTAGCCCTCGCGTTACGAACAACTTTTTTAGCTTCCTTCTTTGCTATCATATACTTCTCCAAATTCTCATTATCACGACTCTTACTTAGATTTCTATAACACTCTCTTTTAACCTTAATAGCTAATTTGACATCCTCGTTCCACCATGATGTATCCTTACCTAGTGGTGCACCGCCTTTAGACTCACCCAATACCTCCTTAGCTACTTTTCTCATACCACCCGCTATCTTATTCCACATTGATTTTGAATCCTCCTCGAGACCCCAATCAACTTCCTTAACTACCTGCTCTACAAACATTCCTTGTTTAGCTCCTTTCAGTGCCCACCACTTAATTCTAGGATCTATCCTATGTCTATCCATTTTGCGGCATTGTCTAATTCTAAGATCTAAAATTAAGACTCTATGTTGTGTAGCTACACTTTCTTCCGGTATAACCTTACAATCGATGCAACAACCCCTATCTCTCTTTCTAAGTAGGAAAAAATCTATCTGACTCGTATTAACCCCACTTTTAAATGTTACTAGGTGAGACTCCCTCTTCCTAAACCAAGTGTTTGCTAAGATCATATCATAGGACAAACAAAAATCTAAAATCCTTTCTCCACTTTCATTTCTTTCTCCTATACCATAGCCTCCATGGATATTCTCAAATCCATCCCTACTAATGCCTACATGTCCATTAAGGTCACCGCCGATGAAAAGCTTTTCTCCATAAGATGTCTCTTGTACTACTCCATCTAAATCTTCCCAAAATTGATGCTTAATGGAATCATCTAAACCTACTTGAGGTGCATAAACACTAATAATATTAATAATATCCGTACCTAATACTAATTTAATAAGTAAAATTCTATCACCCTTCCTACGGACCTCAACTACATTATCTATAAACTGACGACTCATAACAATCCCTACTCCATTCCTATTCCTATTTATTCCTGTATACCAAATCTTATATCCCCAAGGTTCTATCACTTTAGCTTTCTCACCTACCCATTTGGTCTCTTGAAGACATAAAATATCAATCTTTCTCCTACACATAACATCTACTAACTCTACCAACTTACCAGTTAAAGACCCTATGTTCCAAGTGGCTAACCTAATTTTATGGTCTTGGACTAACTTCTTTACCTCCACCCGTCCAACAAAGTGAGGGAACCCTTGCCTATTTGACACCACACCCGGGCGCCGGTGTGACGCGTCGCTTCTGGGCGACGACCTAGCAACCCTTGCACATTTATCACTGCCTCCGGGCCTAGAGAGTACAGCGCGTCGCTCAGTAGGGAACGCCCCAACGAAATTCTCATATTGGTTCATTTTCATAGGATATGACAAAGTTTTTATGCTGGCTGTCACAGGCCTACCGCAACCCTCCTCCTTTATCCGGGCTTGGGACCGGCAGTGTATAACTACACAGGCGGAGTTAGACTTGGTTCTTGTTAGACTTGAAATTTTTAATTGCAACAAATAACGTGAAAGAGCCAAGTAGTGAAACCTCCTTGGTAAATCACAGAAACTTTCAAATCTCATTGTCAAAATTAAATCGACCCCATTGATCTTTCTTGAATAGTTAGCCAATCTTCGTCAATCTAGAAAATGACATTTATTAAAAAATAACATTTTCAGATTAGTATCTGTATCGATTTTTTGCAGATACTCTACATACAGAAAACATTACTAATAGGTTGCAATGCAGACGTTCAAATGTGGTACACGTTCTCACAAGATCATGCTGGTCGGTAGGGTCTACTTAACCTGCAGCAACCTAAGATCTTTCTAAACAACAACTGCGCAAGATCATCATCCTCCACTACCATTCCAAAAAAAAAAAAACAACAAAACACAGTCCAAACTCATGAGTGCGTATTGAAAGGGCTGGGTCTATTGTGTATGTCAACTTTTAGATTCTTACTCTATTTATTAGTAGAATATTTTTAGGTCAAAAGATGAATAAAAGACAAAATAAAGTTAATGGTTGCCTTTTTATATATGTTTTATTTAATTTGCTAAACACTAGGGCTGGTAAACGAGCCGAATGAACTGAACAGAGCATGTTCGGGCTCGACTTGTTTACCAATTGACCCAGGTTGTGACTTGACTCATGTCCATGTTTAATTAGCCAAGCCGAGCTTGAGCACAGCTCGTGCCTGAACGAGAGAAGCCAAACACGAGCTGGCTCGTGTAAAATAATTCATGTTAATTGTCACTTAGAATATTTATAATGTTTATATATTACCTTAAATTTATATGTATTTTATATATTATAATAATAGTTCATATTTTTATATATTTTTTTCATGCATCCTTCTCTTTATGCCTAAATTCTATGCATTTTTCTCTATATATTTTACACTAAGATACATATTATACAAAATATATATTTTTATCTATACGAGCTCACCCGAGCCAAACACCTTATGTTCAGGTTCAACTCGTTTAAGCTGAATGAGCTGATCGCGGCTCGGCTCACCAGTTACTCACCGATCATGAACAAGTTCTTGACCAGTTGAGCTTAGTCACGAGCTGCTGAGGTCGTTTTCCAGCACTACTAAACACAGACTTCTTAATTAGGTTGGAATAGTTTATGTCCTTGATTGCTTGTTCCCAGGATGAACATGTGAGGGGCACTGCTACTTCGGAATGCGATCCAAAATCTGATACTAGCAAACAAAATATTGAGCACATTTATGGAGTCAAACTGTGAGAGAGAGGCTGTTCACCTGGTCAAAGATAAGTACATATTGAGCACATTTATGGAGTCAAACTGAGAAAGAGAGAGGCTGTTCACCTGGTCAAAGATCAGTACATAAGTGGCCCCACTTTTTACATGGTATGATACTCTTGTCATGAACCTTGTTACACCAATCAATCAATCAATCTCTCTCTCTCTCTCTCTCTCTCTCTCTATATATATATATATATATATATATATATATATATATATATATATATATATAACCCACTCAGTAGCTACAAAACCAATTTCATGAATGTTCAGGCTTATGCTTACCTTTTAGATAGGCTGATTAGATACAATATAATTGAACACTTAAGTGTGCTGCTGCACCTGATCACGCTCCATTTTTGGTTTGCAGCCTGTCAGTTATGGGCCCAACAGGAGATGGTAGGTGACCAGGTACAGCAGCAGACTCACACTTAAAGTGTGCAGTCACATTTCAATTGATCTCAGTTCAGTATGGACATCATCTTCTTCCTACTGTCTGAAGTATCACAATCCTAATCCTATCCCTTGGTCTTCACGCTCATATTGGATTCCCAGAATACTCATAATAAAAAGAAAGCATACCCCCCACAGAAGAACTCACCGAGAGAGAGAGGGAGATGGAGGGAATGAGGATGGCACCCAGCAGCGGCGAAGGCACAGTAGTGCAGCAGAAGGTGATGGTGATGCATATGACCTTCTTCTGGGGTAAGGATGTGGATGTACTGTTCGATGGGTGGCCTGGGGGGAGGCTGGGCCTTTACATCATCTCCCTGATCCTGGTGTTCTTGGTGTCCATGTTGGTGGAGTGGCTCGCCTTCTGCAGGTTCTCCCGGCGGGCTTCGCCTGCTAGCGGAGCAGCGGGGCTGCTGCAGACCCTCCTCTACACGCTGCGTGTGGGCTTGGGCTACTTGGTGATGCTCGCGGTCATGTCCTTTAACGTGGGCGTCCTCCTGGTTGCTGTTGCCGGCCATGCCATGGGCTTCTTGCTGTTCGGGAGCAACTTCTTCAAGCGTCACAGGGAGAATGGTGAAAAGCATCAGGATGGGCTCTCAGGAGACTGTTAAGACACATCTGCTATGCCCATGTTGGGACTCTCTCTCTCTCTCTCTCTCTCTCTCTCTCTCTCTCTCTCTCTCTCTCTCTCCTGTTTTCCCCTATCTTGGTAATTTTGGTAATAGTCTCTCTCTCTCTCTCTCTCATGGTGATTGGTAACTTGGTACGGTGCTACCATTTCTTGAATCTTGGTAATTTTGGTAATGCAATGAATTAAACATGAGGAGAATGACTGATCAAGCGCGTTCTGTGATTCTTTTTTCCAATGTCCCTGTGGTTGTGATGCGACACTTTCGTAACCCAACGAGTGCTTCATTTTCCCTGGTTTGGTATTTTTCATCAAGAGGCTGCTGAATACAGGGGTGTATATTTTTAACCTTTTGTTCCTCGCGATGTTTGGCATGAGAGCCACACAGAGGAAGTACCCCTTGTTTCTCTGCGAGGCTCCGTTGGTGGTTTTGAGGGGAGAAAGAAGCTTTTCTTTCTACTCTCTGCATAGATAACCGAGCAAAACAATGGTCTGAATCATCCAATTCACAACTAACAACACTGGGAAAAAGAATAAATTGTTATGATTTTAGTGACACAAGATATCCACGAAGAACCCAAAAAGAGAATCTATATACGCACTTAGCTGATCACGATGATCGTGTTTTCAATGTGGTATGGTGGAAGTGATTGAATTACCTTTTTGGGGGGCATTTTCATTAAAAATTCGAACACAAAAACAATGGCACAAAATTTTTTTTCCTTATTTCTCCCAAGAGGAAAATCTTGGAACTTGGGAAAGCCTAAGGAAAATATTGGTATACGTTAACATAACGAAGAAATATAAGGGTTTTAAAAATAAAATATTAGTCTTGCAAAACTTAGTCTGTTTCATTTATTTATTTACTTGGAGGAAGGTGGGATAAAGCATGTTAGGCTTTTCCAATAGATTGATATCACGCAGCTCAAGCTTGTCTATGGTCCCCAGGTGCAAAATAATAATGTTAGGAATCAAGTATATTTAAACTGCTTAAGAATAGATAAAATAATCATTTTAACCAATACTAATATGAGAAAAATGGTATTGAGTAGCTGCTGAATAAGAAAAATGCTTTCAAGTAAGGAACTTCCCACAAAGTTTAGTAATAATTAGTGTAAAAACAGGTCCATTTCTGAGTGGAAGCATAGAATCTGTACTTGTAGGCCCTGCTACAAGAAATACAAACAAAAATAAATAGATTATAAAAATGCAATGACCATACAAATGGGATCAGAAGACAATCTCCATTATAAATAGATCTAACTACAGCCAAATTATGCTGGAGAATCAAATACTTGGCCAATATTCTGAGATTATGCCAACTGGTGCAATAATGAGATTTGAACTTAGCTTCTATCTGCTTCAGAATGCATAGCCACCATCCTCATGGCTTGTCCTCTCTAGAACCTAGCTGTTAAGGGGCGTCTGACTGCTTGTCCAAGCTTGGATAGAACACACTATCCAGCACAGACACGACAGTGTTATTGTATTTAGTTCAAAATATACTTCTTTAGAGCTAAGATATTTGGCAAAATAACTCTTTCTTTTGCCTACTTGTTTGAGAAAAACTTTTGAACGGAAAAGCCTACTTTATGAAAAATGTTTAGTCCCAGAAAACTCCATGAGTTTAAAACAAAGAGGGTTGCCTTGTAGGACAAGGCCCTCTAGGCATTAGATCTTAAGCTTGTCAAATGAATTTCAAAAATAAATATTAAATATTGATATTGATTTGGATTTGACTTTGGCTTTGATTTTGGTTTTGGTTCGGTCTTTGCTTTGGATTTGGATTTGGATTTGGATTTGGATTCGGTCGGGTCTAGTCTTTGACCTATCTTTATACCACTCTATTTGTGTCTTTTGAAATTCCTTTGTAACTTGTGAGCTTCCATTGTGCCATGTGAATATCATTTGTTACTTGAGAAATTCCTTCATTTGCGATTTGATAAATTCCTCTTTGACTTGCAAATTTCCTTTATGGCTTGTAAAATTTCTTTTGACTTTTGACTTGCAAATTTCCTTTCTTTGTGGTTTTCTAATATTGAATTAGCTTTGGCTTTGCTTTGGGTTTTGGTTTTGGATTTGGATTTGTTTTGGTCTCGATCTCGGTTGTGGCTTTGGCTTTGAATTCGGATTTTGTCTGATCTTTGACCTATCTTTTTATCACTCTATTTGTAACTTGTGAATTTCCTTTGTGACTTGCGAAATTCTTTTGTAAGGTGAGAATTTCATTTGTGCTTTCTGAATCTCCTTTGTGATTTGCAAATTTCTTTTTGAGTAGCAAAATTTCTTGGCTTGTGACTTGTGAATTTCATTTATTTGTGAATTGTGAAATTTCTCTTTTGCGAATTTCCTTTATGGATTGCAAAATTCTTCTTGACTTGCGACTTGTGAATTTCCTTCTTTTGTAATTTGCGAAATTCTTTTTTACTTGTGAATTTTCTTTATGACTTGTGAAACGCATTTGTGCCTCGTGACCTTTGGGTTAGTCTCAATGTGTCTACATGTTGTCTATGCATGTGACACCCATGTTTGGGCGGTAGCCGCCCTTGATGGTCTAGTTATATTGCACTTGCTATGACTCCGTCAATTACTTTTTACGGTCCAAAAAGGTCAATTTTAAGACACGAAAAAGGAAGTGTGAAAATGACTGTGTTTTTTGGTTTTTCTGTGGGTTTTATTATTCTTCTCCTTCTCCTTCTCTTCTCCCTCACTGTAAAATTGTTCAAGATAGTTGTGTCATGCAGGATACCCTATCCAGGGTAAGAGGTGGTTAGTATAACACGAGAAGGTTCAAGCTTGGTTGTATCCCAAAAGTGAAGTTGTGCACAACCCCACTACACTCAGGTTCATTCCTGGTGGGGCAACTATCACTTTTAAGAAAGTGCCTTGTTGCATGTCTCTAAGCATTGTTTTCACTGATCATATCAGAAAGGTTTCAGATCTCTTACAATGGTTTTCATCCGAATCATGAAGAAGGATGCAAAAACATTTAACAATTTAAAAGTGATATCATTCTACATGGTGATTGTATATGGAGATATTTAATTGATCGTAGGGAATTGAATGAGTAAAGTATACTATTAATCCTATATTTAGTTTTGTCCTCTTGGCAAAAAGCTATAGCCTATGCCTTTTGGACTGAGGGTTGCAAGTTTATGCATGCTTGAGCCTATCTGTGGAGAACTATGAGATTTCTAGTGGATATTCCCTAGTCTTTAGAAACCAATTTCAGATAGATAGATTATGTTAGTGTTTTTCATCATTAGAATGTATATATTGATGCAAGCATGCTTCTATTTTTTATCCTTGCTTTGTATCCAAATTTAAGTTTTTTTTATCTACTCTTTGATTTATTTTTTTATCCCAATCCTTATTAAAAAAATTATTCTTATGGGATCCATTAAGTTATTTGATTCTTGTGATCTGAGCTTTAATGTTCACTCAAGGTTGTGTATTGGGTCTTTTCTACATGAAGCAAGTTTCTCATGATATTGGATTTATATCAACTTTCATATTTTGGATCCATTTAAGTTGATGTTTGGTTACTTGTACTTATTAACCATGCAAGCTGAATTTTATATGTTGTGATGATTGAAGATCAATATTATTTTTTTATCAATCTTGTTAATAACATAATTTATAATCTCGTGGTGTTGGATCCATATTTATATCTACTATCATGTTTTGGATCTATCTAAGATTAATGTTTCTTATCTAAGCAAGCTAATTTTATGTGATTATACACTAATTATAGTTAAAAATGATTCTTGCATTGGGCTCATCTCATATTTGTTGAGTTATGTACTTAGATCCAGACCCATATCTATTTAATTTATTTATCTAGAACCTGTTTCTATTGGTGTACCTAAAAAGGTTATATGCATATGCTAATAATTTTTATTTTTTTGAAGGTAGTCCAGACCCTACTAGACCATTTTGGTTTAGAATCCTTTTTTGTTATGTTTAGATTTTGACTCATATTCGAATTATAGATCCAAATATGATTTTAGATTTATATTTGTGAATTAGATCAACATGTTTATTCATTATGGCTATTTTGATCTATCTTGATTGATAAATGCATATCATGTAAAGATTATTTGAGTATAGATATATAGATGCTCACGTCTTATTATGTATAGATAATATCCATATTATCATTGAGAGACACATTTATTTCATTACTCAAGAGTTATTTTATGTGTATATCAAAAGTTTCTCTTAAATGATATGATCATCGCAGAAGCTCATAAATGTAAATATCAAAAGTTTATTTTGAATGACATATGACATGATGATTTCTTCTTTAACCCACTTATATGGATTTAAGTGAGATTCTCATATATTTATATGTTAATCCAAACAAAATTGAGATATTTATTTATTTTCTGAAAATTGTTCACTATCCTATCATTGAGTTTTCAACCTTGATTTTATTTTTGAAAATATAATTCTTAATATTCCTTGTGTTGTAAATTATCTTTAAATTTAAAAATATTTCTTATTTGTCTAAGAATCTCTTTGGCCTATTGTGAATTAAAATGTAATTATTTGAGAGACACATATAACATGTCCATGTATTGAAACATATTATGGCTTAGATTATGTGCATGCATGTATTGGAATATAAGATGACTTAATTGTATATATGCATGTATTGAAATGTACGAGGACTTAATGCAATGATCCAATTTCAATTAAGATAACAAATGAGATAATGTATCATGTTTCATGTGTTACTCTCATTTTTTTAGTAAACAGGGTACAAACGATTGGGTGTTCCAATTTAAATTGTATTTATGTGACATTATACCCGATGGCATACTAATAGTAGAAATAGGTGAAGATGTTTTGATTTGGATAAAGAGTGAGACACAGATTTGGATTTTTTATCTAATCCTACATGTGTAAATGATACTTTATCGTGGGGATAGACAAATAGTCTTTACTTATGTATTGTGAAGTTAATTGATGGTAATATGAGTATGAAGTTTTACTTCACCTATATAAATGTCTTACCTTATGAGATTTGTATTATATATCCACCATGGTGAATCTTCCTATATACG
Source organism: Nuphar pumila (assembly GCF_984573655.1). NCBI lineage: Eukaryota > Viridiplantae > Streptophyta > Magnoliopsida > Nymphaeales > Nymphaeaceae > Nuphar > Nuphar pumila. Next base: position 2,083,920 of record NC_143258.1, on the reverse strand, counting down.
TATTATGTATGGTTAGTAGGTTAAACATACTCTTGATGTTTTGAGAAAACTAATTGTTGGATGTTAGAGTGACTTTGTGGAATCCAATTTCAATATTAAGTTGATATTTTGCTTTCACATTTAATTTGAGAAATATGTTAACTGTTTATCTGATATCCTTAGATGCATGAAAGAATGCTCATGTTATGATTCTTTGTTGAATCTTTATCAAGCATAGATCTACATGTGTGGGACATCATAAACAAATTAGTAAAATAATTTCTCAATTATAATTGGTTTGAGTTTTGCTAGGTTGTTAAATAAGTTAAATGAGATTTGGCATATGTTCAAACTCGTGGGGGTAAGAATTGATTTGATAAGATGTATAATCAATTTTATATCTACCATATTTGAAATTCTAAAGGGATCTTAATGCTTATATTTTTTTTAAAAAGAAGAAATCTTTCAAAAAAACATTTTATGAGTTGTTAAAACCAGAAGTATTATAATTTATTGATCTCTAAAAGAATATTTTTTAACCTTGAGATATTCACTATATATTTATGTAGTGATAAAATTGAGAATGGTTTCTATTAGTCAATTATACATCATTTTAAAAATTGAGTTTTGTATCTTAAATAGACAAAATTTATGAAAAATATATTTCATAATTCTAGCATACTTTGCTTGAATTTTAATACATTTCATATGGATGATATGTTATTTAATAGCAATAGAATGGATTGCAATTAATGTTGCTTCTCTCCAATTTTTCATGTTATGAAATTGATTTTAATGTGTGGTATGTGTTATAATTATGTTGTTATGCAGTGAATCACAATTTATTCATATTAAAAAACTTTAGAGAAAAGTATAATCCTACTGTCGCTTTACATTAGAAATTTTATTTGTGCTATGTGTTGGAACTAGACTAATCATATCTTAATTGAGATAAACCTAATAATTGATAATCCATAGATATAACTAGCATAAAATGTTATTAGTGTTCCCCAGAAGAATCTTAAAAATTTGAAATTATGAGACAAGCTATACTGAAAAGTATAATTATGAGAATAACAATTCTAATATAATTTTATTGGATAGATGAGTGAATGAATTTTACTTTTGTATATCTAGATGTTTAAGTATCTTGGACATCTAAAGACATGGTGACACCCGACTCAACTTCATGAATTCTATTGAGAACAGTAGTCTTGCTAGTATGAAAGTCACATTTTATATGGTTTAATATAAAGGTGAAGAAAAATGAACTTGGAAAAAATTCAGAAGTCTAATGCATAATTATGTTAATCATTTCTCAAATAATGAGTAATGTTTATTGATTATGAAAGATCATGTCAAAAACCATGCAGATTCGTAAACAAAAGGCCTTTCACAAAAAATGTAAAGTATATATGAGGGAAAGAAATTAAAACTCACTAAAGAGATTATCTGTGATGACAGCCCTATTGAGTGACTCAGATTGCCTGAGTTCTTTGTTTAAAGGGAAGAACAAGTCACTGGAGTAATTTGGTGAGCACTATTATATATGTAAAGATAGAGTGTATCTTCATGTCCCATTCTGAAGTAAGTGCTAAAAAAACATGTAACATGAGGATAAGTCTCTTGGCTCTTAATGAGATCTATACGCCAAATTAGCTAAAGTGGTTGAAATAAGTTTTCACTTTTGACAGACTCACCTATATGAGTGTGATGGTATAGGTGACCTTCTATAAGATGAAGGTTGTGTCTAAAGTACTCATGAAGTGGGACACTGCATAGATGACCTTTAATAAATACAACATTTATATATTGATGAGACATATAGTTACCTGAATGAAGTATTTGTGAGAATACGCTTAAGAATTTCACATTAAGGACTGAGTTCAAAGCTTCTAGCTACTTAGTTTTTTAGACTGAATCTTATTTACATCAAGTGCATGTTCAAAACAAAAGGTACCTTCATTTATGCATATGACTTTCACAAATAGCTTCACTCTTTCTTTTTATCTTATATTTTGACTCACGTGGGGGATTGTTATTATTTGGTTTAAAATATACCTCTTTAAAAGTAAGGCTTTTGGCAAAACAAGTTTTTCTTTTGCCTAATTGTTTGAAAAAAACTTTTGAAGGAAAATGCTCACTTTATGAAAAATATTTAGTCCTATATTGATAATCTTTGGTAAACTCCATGAGCTTAAAATGAAGAGGGTTGCTTTAGAAGGCAAGGTCCTTAAGGGTCATTAGATATTAGGCTTGTCAAATGAACTTTGAATATTAAATATTAAATATTGATATTGATTTGGTTTTGGTTCGGTCTTGGTCTTGGCCTTGGCTTTGGATTCAGATTCGATCTTTAACCTATCTTTTTTGAGCTTTGGGTTATCCTCAATGTACGCGTCTACACGTTGTGACAACGGTCTATGCATGTGGCCACCCTTGATGGGCTAGTTCAATTACACTTGCTCTGACTCCGTCAGTTACTTTTTATGATCCTGAAAGGTTAGTTTTAAGAAACTAAAAAGAAAGTGCAAAAACCGCTCTATGTGGTTTCTTGTGAGTTTTTCTTCTTCTCTTTCTCCTCTCTCTCACTGTGAAGTTTTTCTGGGTAGCTGCATCATGAATGCAAAATAGATCTGATAAAGCAGATTCAAATTATTGTTGATACTATGAGATATGGCCGAAAATATGGCCCAAATGCATGTATTTTACATGTAAAACTTGCAAATGGACCAGGTTATCCATCAGATAATATTGATCCCCATTTGGAAATTAGGAGCCCAGACATGTAAATCTGAACCAAATCTAAAAACACATTCAAATTCTATTATCTGTTAAAGATAATGTCTCAGATCCGTATTGGATGTCCCACAAAATCCGATCTATTTGCACCAATAGTTCACTGTCAACCGGTATGGGTCCCATCGAGCTTTTAGTGTGGCACGGTCTGTTTACTAACGGGGTGGGTTTGGGCTCGGTTCTTAATAGGCTCGGGTTAAAAAGCAGCTCATGACCCATTGGGCCAAAGTGAAACAGGCCCAACACAAACCCATTTCTAGGTTATTTTTAATAAAATTAATAAATTAATTTTTTAGAATACCAAAAAAACTGAATTAAATAAAAAACATAAAATTCGAAATTTCACATCTGATAATGTTCAAAGTATCCAAATCAAAAATTCATAACAATATTTCGTCTATGGCATAGCATTTGAACTAATAAATCGACATCAATTTTCCAAAATAACATAAAGCACGATTTGGAGTTCTAGTTCTCTTATGCAACATAACATGGTTTACTCAAATCCATTGATATGGTTTAACCCGTTATGCAGCATAACCTACACACACACAAAAAAAATAGTTTTGCTCACCAACTTTTTGACAGTATCTCCCTCTCTCTATGACTCGTTAAATAGATTTACTCATGCTCAAGTATGCCGGCAATCATTTCCACTTGCGCCATTGGTGCTCTGGCCTGTGGTTGTTGGTTACTTGATGGGGGACTTGCAGTTTGCACGATGAAGGTGATGGAGAAAAAAAAATTCAGAAAACCTAATTCCTAAATAAACCCAGAATCATAAAATTATCTTTTTTTTCTCCTAAAATTAGTGCAACTAATTAGGTAAATAGTAAATAATTAACAAGTTCTCATATACCCAACTAATTATCTTTCTAGTTTTTATAAAATTAATGCAACTAATTAGGTAAATAATAATAGTTACCAAGTTACTATGCAATTTATTAAATTTTTTATTTTTTATTATTAAAATATTAATAAATAGCTAAGGCCCGTCGGTCCGGCCCAGTAGCCAGTGGGCCAACCCGGACCTGGCCCACGTATATAATGGGTTGGGTTTCAGCCCAATAGTTAACCGGCTTGAACCCAAAACCCGGCCCATGGCGGGCAGGGTCAACCTGGCCCATCGGGCCGCCCGGCCCATTGTCCACCCCTATCCCCAACTGAGATTTACTACGGTCTGGACTTACCAAAGTAAGTTCAATTAGCTTGTCGGATCAGACTCATAGGATTCTATCTTTAAATGGACCTAGATTTGTTTCAGAGGATTGTTAACCAAATTAGAGTATGACTAAGATCCAGAAATTTCACTTGCAAAACTGGATCAGATCGACCTTTTTGCTAATCTGATCCAAATGGTTGGCAAATGTAATTGATGGTTCTCATATCCAAACCAAACCCAAACAATTGAGATCCTCATGGGAAACATTAAGTTGGATAATGTCTATAGTGCAAAAAACCATAACCATTACACGATCAATCAAATAGAACACCATTTCCGAACCATGGTTTCTTACTTTGGAATGAAAACCTGAGCGACCATTTGCACTAGGGATGTCAACTGGATCGAATTTATCTGAAACCCAACTCCCATTTAGACAGATTTCTTAAGCCAAAACCATATCGGAATATGGTTTTGATTTTTTGCTACACTATCCGACTGATAATTGGATTTGACGGATATCCGAATCTGATTACATGGAAAAAACTGGATTTGGTATGTGCTTTTAACCATGTGTCCACATCTGAATCTGAATTCATTTAGCCAATATCCAATTAGTTGGATCTGGTATTGGCCACATGTGACCCGAATCCGAACAGTTTATATCCCTAAAATAGCTACATAAAGAAATGTCAAGATGGATGGTAGTCAGGCAGGTCGCTGCATGAAATGCGAGTCAAAAAAGTAAAATGTGATCATCAATCCATAATAATCTTCTTTTTTTACATGAAATGGGGGCTCCGCTTGTCTGGTAAGCGCAACTAGTCAAGTCACCTTGTGTTGGAGTGTTGCAGTTTCAAAACCCAATGGTATAGTTGTATAACTGGTAGAGGTCTTTCTAACCCTAGCTTGCCTTTCAAAAAATAAAATACTCCTGCTTATCACATTTTTCTGGATAAGTGGGTTTATCACAGTATAAATTAGGTCAAGTCTTCTTTTAAATGTGATGTCAAAATTTGAGTACTTCACAAGATGCCCCCAATTTAACCAACCTGGGCTCCGGTGGTCTGGCAGGAGCAGTTAGTGCACATCACCTTCTGTTGGGATGTTGCAAGTTCGAATCCCAATTGTATATGGTTCTATAACTGGTAGGGGGCGCCTAACCCCGGCTTTTTCTGTCGAAAAAAAAAAATATGCCCCCAATTTAGCCACAAAGTAGTGTGGGCTAACTTCAGTGTCAATTAGAAAAAGGAACCGGCCCAACTCGGCTTGGTCTATGTATATTCCTGCCCTTTTCCGAGTACAGAATTCAAATAGAATCTCTAATGGATTGGTATTGCAACACAACCCAACCAAAGACAATGCAACACTTAGAGAGGCTTGCTGTTTTTTCACTTCAAGATATGCGATCTGACCAATGTTGTCAGTATTGGTGACCGATACATATCGTCGTATCGGTCGATACTCTTAAACCCTGAATCGGCTATTTTTAATAAATGTTAAAAAATACTTAAAATTATTTTTTAATATTATTTTAATTGTTTTAACATGTGTCACGTTCTCATTGACACGTAATATATTTTAATTATTTTTTGGTCTATTCAGAAGTCGGTTAACTTGAGTATCGGTATCAGCCGATTCACCTGAATGTTTGGCCAAACGATAACATTGGGTCTGACAAACTCCACTGATGGTACGAAGGAATTGGCTTCATTCATATAGATAGAAGATTATAACCAAGTTTAAACACTTAAGTTGGCAACTTTGATAAAAGAAAAATATGATGTGTAAATATGATCCAAAGAAGAGATATGATTAAATTAAAGCCTGTAGACAAGCAGAGGAAGATTCACAAAATAAAAAACCATGAAAGGCACTAGCCACCCACCAAAAGAAAACCATGTATCTGATTTGACCCAGCATGTGTTTGATGCATGAGATGAGACGAATAAGGATAAGGATAATACGGTTAATCATCATAGCCATATGGCTCTCTCATAAACCAAATGCATCAACCAGGTTTTGGATAACTCAAATGAAGTTAAAAGAGATAAATCAAATGAGGTTCAAAGAGGTCAAATCCGATCAATAGTATCATGAGCTAATCATGTGTTCCATATTATGGCTAACCATGTATCAGCTATTATCATTTTTGATAAAATTATCAAAAATGATAATTGCTATCATTTGTTAGTTATTGTCATCTTATCTAACTCTGTATGTCGATATCCCAGAAGAGTATATTTTAATCATTGTAACAATGTTAATTATGCCTATAAATAGAATACTTGATCCTCTCGGTGAATGAGAAAGTGATTATCGAGTTTATGATCGTGTTTGTTATTCTTTCATGGTATCAGAGCTATTAAGCTCAAGCGAGTATTCAATGGCCTCCTCGCCATCACTTTCCTCACCTATGACCCAGTGAAATGCTATCGTCAGCTTTATCTCGATAAAACTAAACCGAGACAACTACTTGTTGTAGAGATCTAAGCTCGAATCGATCATGATCAGCTAGGATCTCCTCAAGTTTATAGCGGTCTAGTTATCTATTTACTAGTTTATATTGATGATATCATCATCACCGACAGCTCCCCCATTGCCATTAAGCAGTTGATTCAGTGCCTCAGTCTTGTTTTCTACATCAAAGATCTCAACCGCTTAAATTATTTTTGGGTATTAAAGTACATTATGCCTCCTTAGGTCTTTTTCTATGTCAACACACATGCTCTTACGCTACTTCATTGTGATTTTATGGCCGATGCGAAGCCGATCTCTACTCCTCTGAGCTTCACTACCCGATTATTCAAAGATGATGCTCCTCGCTTTCATGACTCTACTTTATATCGGAGCATCGTGGGGCGATTTACAATATCTCACTATCACAAGACCTTACATAATTTGAATGTCAGCGACGGATAGTTTTTTCTCGCTAATCCGTCACACATTTGAGACGGAAAAAATCCATCGCAAATGTTTGTCGCTAATCCATATTTTTCTTGTAGTGATTGCCTTTGCGGTAACAAGGTTTGTCAGTTCATGCATCAGCCCATGGTTACTCATTGATTTGTTGTGAGACGCATACTCCGCTATCTCAAGAATATCATTCAACATGGTTTACTCTTTGTTCAGTCATCTTCTTTTCAACATAGCACCTTCTCTGATGCTAACGGAGTTGGTAGCCTTGATGACTAAAAGTCTACCGGTGATTTTTCTATTTTTCTGGGCTCTAATTTAGTTTTTTGGTCTTCTCGCAAACAACAGACCGTAGCTCGATCCATCACTGAAGTTGAATACAAGTCTCTCGCTTGTGATGAGTCTGATTTTCTTTAGCTCAAGTCCCTTCTAACTAATGTTGGCTTTGTTCCTCCTTCACCACCTACTCTTTAGTGTGATAATATTGGAGCTTTATATCTTGTTGTGAACTCGATGTTTCATGCTCGAACCAAACATGTGGAAATCAATTTCTATTTTGTTCGACATCATGTGCAAAAAGGCCATCTTCAAGTTCAATTTATCACCTCCTCTGACTAGCTGGTTGAGGGTCTCACCAAACCTCTTCTATTTTCATGGTTTGTTTTCATTCATGACAAGCTCAACGTGGTCGGCCCCACGTTGAGCTCGCAGGGGCATGATAAGGATAAGGATAATGCGGTTAATCCTCATAGCGATAATGCTCTCTCAGAAACCAAATGCACCAACCAGGTTTTGAACAACTCAAATGAAGTTCAAAGAGATAAATCAAATGTGGTTCAAAGAGGTCAAATCCGATTAAGAGTATCATGAGCTAACCATGTATCTGATATTGTCGTTAACCATGTATCGTCTATTATCGTTTTTTATAAAGTTATCAAAAATGATAATTGCTATTATTTTGTTAGTTATTGTGATCTTATCTAACTGTGCATGTCGATATCCTAGAACTGTGTATTCTAATCATTGTAACAATGCTATGCCTATAAATAAAATACTCAATCCTCTCATTGAATGAGAGAGAGATTATGGAGTTTATCATCGTGTTCATTATTCTTTCACGAGATTCTCCTCACACACCAAACCTTGCCCACACAATCACCCAACTTCACTGCTTGAGTGAGACTGCCTTTAGACACGGCATATAATTTGCTAGAGTTTGTCCCCATGATCATTCATCAACTTGTACCTCTTATCATGAAAATTAATATCCAAGCACTAAATACCAAAGCAGATCAGATCAGATCGGATCGGATCGTATTGTATACAACAGATTCTTTGGTTATATTCAATCCCCACTGCTCCTTTCACTTGATGGGGATATTCGTGGCTCCCACTCTCATAATTCTCAAGCGGGCCGTGCCCAAGTGAGATGTACAATGGAGGGATTGAATACGACTGACCATCGGTTATATACAATATGACGTGACATGCTCTCATTAAATACTGTGTAAATATCGGGAAGGGAGGCTGGCCCTTGCACTGTTTGAGTCTAAAAGATGGCTTGAGCTATTTGTGTTTGGAAATATAATGGTACCCTGGACACTTATGGTTGTCCTAACGGCAATGAGGGCAGATTAGGTGCAATGTGATGGACACTTTTGGAGTGCTGATGCACCTGATAGCTCACCATCTGTCCTTGGGCAGTACCACAACTGACAGGCTGTATCTCAAAGATGGAGCAGCACACTAAAAGTGTACAATCACATTGCACCTGTTCCTCCCTCGGTAGCAACGACCTGACAAGATCAGGTGCAATCACATGGCACAAAAATATGTGCATTAAGCACCTGATAACCCTCTATCTTGGCACAGGGCCTGTCAGGTGTGGAGCCTAAGACCTGATGAAGGGCGATCAGGCGATTAATGCTCAAAAAATGTGCATGTAATTGCACCCGATCCGGATTCTTAAACGACCCATACTCATAGACAAGTTCCCCATTGGTTCATCATCATTTAAAAGAAAAGAAAAAAAAAAGACAATTGTGCAATCTGTGCCCAACTTCCAAGCAGGTTCTTGGGCATGTTTCAAACACTCAGATTTGGAGTCTAAAATGAAACCATCTTCAGGAGTCTTGATCTGGACTTGGTTTCAACTCAATTTGTTAGATCAGACGCAGAAGTAATTAACTAACTAGTTTCAAACCAGAACCCCCCCCCCCCCCCCCCCTCTATTATAGTCCAGTGCTGACCATTTAATGTGATTTGGATAGCCCTTTCTCACATGCTTTTTTTTTTTATAAACCATAGAAACCGCATCAGGACATGGAGAAAACTTCGATGCTAAGACATCTTACCTCAAAGCCTAGGCTGGGTCTTGACTCATGCAAGGAGGTAGCACCCATGAGAATCGAACCCTGACTGCCCTCAGTATTGAGTTATTACTAAAGAAATAACATATGGGCATCTCATTGATCACCTGCCATGTATCAATATAAGTGCATGTTATCAAAGGGAAACTATCCTACTGGTTTGCCTTATTAAGGTCTAACATATCACATGATTTCTTAGGGACCGTTAGCTCTTCATTTTAGGATATTTGCCACCCAATAAATAATTACTACCTTTGTTAGCTTTAATAGGATTGGCAGCCAAATTTTCTAGAAATTTCACAACTTTTAGCCAGTTGTAGGGGTGGGCATTGGTTCGGCTCAGGTCCATTTAGAGCTCTGTTAATCGGGTTTTAAGTGCGGTCGGGCCCGAACATGGCCTGGCCCATTTATATATTAATGAGCAGGGTTTTAGCCCGGTTCTTAACGGGCTCGGGTTTGAAGAGCAGCCCAATGAGCCAATGTTCAGCTGGTTGGTTCAGACCGACCCAAATACATTTGTAGGTTATTTTTTAATAAAGTTCATAAATTAATTAATTCATATAATACCAAAATTAATGAATTAAATGAAAAATTAACCTAACTATTTTTGTAATTCTCATATAAGCAATGCAACTAATTATGTAAATAGTAATAGTTATCAAGTTACCATGCAAAACTAGCTACTAAAAATTTATTAGATATCTCAAGCTCATGGGGTCAGCCCGATAGCCCGTGGGCCAACCCGAGCACGGGCTATGTATATAATGGGGTGGGTTTCGGTCCGCTAGCTAACCGGTCAAGCCTTAAAACCTTGACCCAAACCCAGCCCATGGTGGGTCAGGTCGGTTTGTTGGCCCACAAGGCCGCCCTGCCCATTGCCCACCCCTAGCTGCATGTCTACATCAATGCTCGGTGACGTCTATCATTTGTTGGCTAGTCTTTGTACAAAGGAGGGAACTAGATTTGACATATACCTGAATAACAAAGCAAACTGCCAAAAATACATTGTATATCCAGCTATCCCTAAATTATAAATGTGTCTATTAAACTTTCTATGTTAATTAAATACTGGATTTACTGCCCCCACAAGGGCTTTGCTCATCTGGTAGGGCCCACTCGTAAATATCACCAAGTTGCCATCAAGCCCGTGAGTGAGAGAACCTAGCTAGGGTGAGATTTTATAAATAATTGAAAGGGAGATGAAAAAGAGAGTTGAAAGAAGAGAGATAGAGAGAAACCTTAGAATTCAAGAGGTGTGCCATCAAGAGCACAGTTTCCGGACCATAGGGACAAAAGTTAAAAATGGCAAAATCTAGGCAGGCAAAAAACTCGAGAGATTTTGAAAGTTTTAATAAATTTCACATTTTTTTGGCAAAATCTCAGGAATAAAAATAAATAAATATATAAAAATTATTTTTTATAAAAAATATAAATAAAACACATTTAAAAATAAAAATCTTCGGGAGTTGTCATGATAAATATTTTTTAAAAATATAAATATCATGATACGGTTTGAAAATCTTGTGACCTTTTCCCAATTCAAAACTGTGCTTCTCTTGTCCCGTGCTTCATGCAACTATGCTCAAGAGTTAAAGACTTATTTGGTTTTGACTCGACCATTGTGTTAGGCACCGTAAGGAGATCGAAATCATTTTAAGATTATATTTGATTGTTTATAATTGTTCGTTTTGTATTCATTGCATCATTGAGCTAAATATATCACATTAGCTTAAGATTGCCTTTAACAGACTTGCTATGCTTGCACATTGAGTTTATCTCAGGGTTACCACACTTTCCAATTTAGGGAGAGCGCGCTTCCCATTTAGGTGAAGCTCACTTTTCATTTAGGAGAAGCTCGCTTTCTTTAAATGGGAAGCTAATTTTCTTTTTTTTTTCGCTTGTCCCTCACTTCTTCCTCACTTTCTAGGTCGCTTCTGGTTCACTTCCTAAGTCACTTTCGGTTCACTTCCTAAGTTGCTTTTGAGATGATTCTTAGTTCACTTTTAAGTCGTCCTGTATTTTCGGCTTCTTCAAATTTTAGAAGTGCTTCACTTTTCTCTTTTGGAATCGCTTCCCGCTCCCACTTTCTCGGCTGACAACTCTTGTTTATATAGTTATACAAGCAAACAGACAAAGGATGTATGGCACCAGTGGCGGAGACAGGGGTGGGCATGGGTGGGCGGTCGCCCACCCCAGAATTAGAAACCGAGTCGAAATATGATACGACTCGGGTCTTCTTCTTCATTCCGCACGATTAGGTGGTTGCATTCTTTCCTTGCAAATGTTTGTCGAAGAAGATCAGAGCAAGGTGGTGCAGGAGTGGAGATCAAGCCTCCCTGCGATACAGAGTACCCTATGGCCTATGGCACCCAGACGCAGGAGACGGTGGACATGGGATGGAGTCAGCCGAGGGAGTTGCTCTGTCTCATGCTGTGGCGAGGACCGTCCCCTCCGAGAGGGAGCTGAGGAGGCACATCAGTTGGAAGACCTTCAGCTTGCTGCTGGATCACCACCGAGAAGGAGGTGGCTCAACTACCGAAACAGGCTTTTGATCTCGATCTATGATCTTCACCACCACGGAGGCTTCGAGCCATTGCGCCACCGATAGAGGTCGATCATCACCACCCGAAGTCTGCGCACCCAACGAAAAACTTCTGGCTCCGCCACTGTATGGCACCGATATTTACATTAATCAAATTGCACCAACAGTATGCATTTCTGCAAAACATGCATCCTAGCTACTACAAATTATTAATTAGGGCATACATCAGGCTGAATCAAAGATTTGGCATATACGTCACATTGCATGGTATGTTATCTATGCATGCACGCCAGCTAATCACAGTTATTAGTTGGTGGATCATATAACTCTATGAAGAAAAGCATAAACTGCAGAAATGTTTATTGATCCACAAAATAATGCAGTAATCATGGGCTATAAAGCAATTTATAATGTGGGGTACTATAAAATATATAAAAGTGCATTGAAGTGATAAAATCCTGTCAGAAAATTGCAGCAAACGATGAAAGAGCTTCAAAGGCATACATTTTTTGTGATTCCATGCAAGAAAAAATAGAGAAAGTCATACATGGTAACGTGGAGAACTCAATATATAAATAGCAGATGAGACAAATGTTAGAGATTGCATGCAATGTATCAGCAGCTGGTGGACAATGTTGTCAGTATCCACCTGAATCGATCGATAAGCATCGTGTCGTGTCGTATCGGCAGAAAATTGATAGATACTAACTTGAATCGGTTATTTTATAATAAATAAAAAAATACTTACAATTATTTTTTTAATATTATTTTAATGGTTTTAACACGTATCACATTTTGATTGACATGAAAAAAAAATTAATTGTTTTTTAGTTGATTCAGAACGATTCACTTTGAGAAACCTAGAGTCTAATTGGGCCTCCTTCTTTATCACCAAACCCTGACCTTATAGGGTTTAATACGGGTCAAACCCGACCCATTGACACCCGCTTAATTCTCACCCGTCCCTACATATGATTCTAGCCGCCCAGATGTAAATGGTTGATTGGCTAGGATCAAGATATCATGTGTCATAGGATGCAATCCTTTTTTCGATGTTTGGTGAGGATTGAATATAAACCAACCACCGGTTATAAGATAATCTGACTAGGGATGGTAGTGGACCGGGGCGGGGGTGCGGGCAAGGTCTCCACTCCCACTCCATCTCAAAATCCGGACCTCCATCCCGGCACGATTTTGGATTTTAACCTTCATCCCTGTTTCATGTCCTTCATTCCCAATCCAAATGGGGTGAGGCGGGGTGGGCCCCGTTTTCCCTCGGTTCATTGCCATCTTTAGAAGGATTGGAGATGGGGTGGGGTGGGGTGGGGCGGGGCGGGGTTGGGGAAGGTGTAAGTCCATCCCTGCACGGGTTTTGATTTTAACCTTTATCCCCGCCTCCATCCCTATTTCGTGTCCTCCATCCCCAGTTCAAATGGGACAAAGCGGGGCGGGGCCCCATTTCCACCAGGTCCACTGCCATCCCTAAATCTGGCCTGCTCTACCCTCTTCAGGTATGGATCTCTGACCTTGGTCCTCCGTAGTAGGGTAAGTCAAATGCCTGCATGCAAGGCTTCAACATAGAACGGCGTTGAATCAGCCACCAATTAAGCAAGCCAAAGTCTACCCGGTTCACACTTTCACACCAACACCAACTAGAGGTTGGACCAAAGTGGGTGGGCCAACCCAGACCTAACCCACACTCGCAAAAGGCAAATGTGCCAGCCTTGTCGCTACAATAGGTCAACTCTGAACCGTCCATCTTGAACTCCACACCCAAGAGTCAAACTATACGCCCACAACCTCCACCAAGTGAGCCTCAAGCATCTAGTCAAACAAGGGTTGTTAATTGTCACATCATGCAGATAAATATCGGCGATATTTTAAGAGTAATAATACTAAAGAAACCTCACATTTCCAGGATAGCATATACGCCTGCAATAATAATAATAATAATAATATACTTTGATCTTAGCATGTTATTAACTTGGTATGTGGACTTACAAATTTTGTGGTTACCTTGATTTTAGGATTTTATGTTGTAAAAATCTATACATGATGATATAATCAAGAGAGTTTCGAAAACAATCTAATTTATCACAACTTCACTAGGAAGTTCCTATAACAAGATTTGAGACATATATCACTTAAAACCTATGTCACAATGATTCGTAGACCCGATGACGCGCGATTTGGATTGGACTTGAAAGTTCGACAACTTTTTCAAAAAACTAAACATGAGGACACCAATTTTTTTAAATTTTCTGAGTTAATAAAAATTATTTTTTGGATATTTAACATTAAAAATGGCTTCTTGTTGAAATAAAATTAAAATGTAATGAAATAATTTAATAATATTAAACTAATATCACACGTGTCATGTTCGAGTCAGCGTGTCACCAGGGACACGCGTACAAAATTGCATGTCCTTGTGATATAGCTTAAAACCTATAGATCTATGTGAACTCACCCAGAAAGTAAAATGATTGGTTCGTGACTCGGCTCGCCGACTGCTGCACGAACCAAGTACAAACTAGTTCATAACAAATCAAACCGAGCCCAGCCATGAGCCGCTCAGCTCGTTTCTAAGTCCTACCACCCACATTAGGATGTAACGAGCCAGCCCATCAACATAAACTGAGTCACACCTCACTAAGTCACCAAAGCCCCACTGTATCATCCAGACCACGGTCCACAAAAAAGGTTAACCCAAGAAAGAAAGAGGCATGTTGACAGATCGGGTTTGACACAGTCCCAACTCAGATTGGGTCCTATAGAACCTGGGTTTGATACCATTGAAGTATGTCCAATCATAGACAAACGTTTTAAATGGCAATTTCTCGTTTCTCAAAAACTCCCCAAGAAATTGAATTTTTTTTTATAAATCTCACGTTTTTTGGCAAAATCTGGACAATAAAAAAATAAAGTAAAAAAATATAAAATTTATTTTTTATAATAAAATATTAAAAAATTATTTAAAAATAAAAACACATTTTTTCACAAAAAATAGCCGTTTAAAACATAAATATCATGTTTAAATCACGGTATTTATGTTTTTTCATAAATCTCGCGAGATTTTGAAAATCTCACAAAAAATTGCCATTTTAAACTCAGGCAATTTCTCGCGAGATTTTTCATAAATCTTGCTATATTTGTCACTACGTGTCCAATTAGTTTGTCGGGTTACATACATTGGATCTGAGTAGTACACGAACCCGTCTGATTTGTTTTAAACCAGACCGGGTCTGACATGAGTAACACTTAAGATCCATAATTGATCATTATAAAAAGTACACATTAAATATTTTACCATGTCAGGCATGCCATCCATCTGTGGATCCCAGGTCCGGTTATTCTTATGTTAGGTTCAGTCAAAGTCAAACCCCATATTGATAGCTCAAATTCAAACATGAATGCGGACCCACTGGGGTCCATCGCATGTCCGACCAGTCGATATAACTGGTATGGAGGCATAAACTGCTGCACCTAGAGCTTGCTAAAGAAGTCAACAGAACTTTGCAGAAGGTGGGTGGTGGGGGTGGTAGGGATGGCAGTGGAACAGGGCGGGGCAGGGCACAAGGACTCTACCCCAATCCTGTCTCAAAATCCGGACCTTCATCCCCATACTGATTTGGATTTTAGCCTCCATCCCTGTTTCATATTCTCGATCCTAACGGGGCAAGGCAGCGCCCTATTTCCCCTCAGTCCATTGCCATATTTAGAAGAATTGGGGATGGGGTGTGGTAAAGCGAGAATCAGGAAGGAGCGGGAGAAAGCGCAAGTCCATCACCACACGGGTTTTGATTTTAACCTTCATCCACGCCTCAATCCCCGTGGCATGTCCTCTATCCCCAGTCCAAACAGGGTGCGCGGCGTTACTCCATCCACTGCCATCCCTATGTGTCTGTCTGTGTGTGATGGTGGTAGCTTGGGGGGGGGGGGAGACAAGGTCTCCACCCCCGCTGCGCCTCCTTGGCGGGGATGGATTTTATCCTCCACCCCCCTTCATCCCCGTTTCATGTCCTCCGGAGATGAGGCGGGGCGGGGATATTGTGGGGATCATGACGGGGCGGGGAAAAGTGCGCGTCCATCCATCCCCATTTCATACCCTTTATCCCCGGGGCGAGGGGGGGGAGGGACCCGCTTTCCCCCGGTCCACTGCCAACCCTAGGGGGGTTGGGGGTGTTGCACTTAATTGAAGACTCAGGAGGGCAAATAAAAAGATAAAAAAAAAATCAGGAGGAATATGATTGCACAAATATTTGTGCATTAAAAACCTGATCACCTCCCATCGTGGGGACAGGCCATTCAGTTGAGGATCTAAGGCCTGATGGAGGGCAATGAGGTGATTAATGCACAGATTTTGTGCCTCGTGATTGCAGCCGATCCGGACTCCCAATCGACAGCCACTGTTTTTTTTCTCGCTTTACCCCAATTTCGAAGAATAAAAGGGGAAAAATAAAGGCAAAAAGAGAAATGAATAAACTAAACACGAAGCTGGCCGGGTCAGACCAAACCAAACCCCCCTGGTGTCGTCTACCGCTCAGCAATGTCAGGGACCCACCTACCAGATAATCTCAGCAAGCACGTGACGAATAACCGTACAGCTCATCACATATAAACTTCGTTGATTAATATATTTCACATCATATACTTTTAGCATAGAACAAATGATCAAAGTATATGGCTTGCAAGCAATAAGCTTAGAGAGAGAATCATATTTGATTTGAAGCAATGCAATCTTTTGTAGTCCAGTTACTTCCAACTCCGTCGCATTGCAGTTTTCCTGCAAGCTCTTTTTGATAGTACTCATTATGAGCAAAAAACTCAATTACAACTAACTAAACATTGAACACAATCCAAGCATATGATATGAATCCCAAAAGTTGAAACTAAACATGGTTTCAAATTGACTTTCAGATTAATTTAGAGCAAAATTAAGATTAAGACTGAATCTACAGTAGTTCAAATTTGGATCTAGAGCTCAAAATCGGGACTAGGACGTTACTGAAGAATGAAGACCATACCAAATCAAGTTAACTTGACCCCCACAAAAACATCAAGTAGAAGGCCTCTCTCTCGCTCATGCCCACAAGCTAAAATCCATATCAAATTGATTAGTGGACATTACCCAACTTAGGTCCAAAGATGGTTTGTATTTAAACCAATAACTTACATAAAAACTCTTTTAACCAATCAACACTGTAGGACATTACTGAAGAATGAAGACCATACCAAATCAACTTGACCCCACAAAAACATCAAGTAGAGGAACGCCTCTCTCTCTCTCTCTCCCAACCAACACTGTAGGACATTACTGAAGAATGAAGAACTGTAGGACATTACTGAAGAATGAAGACCATACCAAATCAACGTGACCCCACAAAAACATCAAGTAGAGGAATGCCTCTCTCTCTCTCTCTCTCCCAACCAACACTGTAGGACATTACTGAAGAATGAAGACCATACCAAATCAACTTGACCCCACAAAAACATCAAGTAGAGGAAGGCCTCTCTCTCTCTCTCTCTCTCTCTCTCTCTCTCTCTCTCTCTCTCTCTCATGCCCACAAGCTAAAATCCATCTCAAATTGATTAGTGGACATTACCCAACTTAGCTCCAAAGATGGTTTGTATAGTGACATTACCCATCTCAAATTGATTAGTGGACATTACCCAACCAATAACTTACATACATAAAAACTCTTTTAACCAAACACTGCAGGTCAACAGATGGTTGTGATAGCCACTTTTTGAAAAGAAAAAATAAAGATCAGAGATGGGAAAAATCAATGCTTGTACGGCAGATCATGATATACAGGCAACTACAGCTAGCACAAACACTAGCAACAATAAAGAAAACAATAGAGTACAGGCGAAAACCACAAAATCAATACCGCTGATCTTAAAAGCAAGTTCTTTCATTCCACTATAATCATCAGGAGAGAGACAACACCACTTGTCCCACTCTCTTTAATTTTCCATGTTTTTTCCTGTACTACATACAGTACGATACCCAATACCGCTTATTATTTTCTGGAGGTGGTTTTAGGAGTTTCCCCACTCTGGTATCCCAAAAACTCGCAGACCAGAAAGAAGCTCCCCCACACCAGCCATTTTTTCCCAATGGCACAAGGACAAAATCATCTTTTATTACACAAAAAAAGGCACCCCCTCCACAAAAACTGTTTCACCTAGCCTATCCCTGGTAACAAAAACATGCCTCTTATCATCTAAACCACTACCTAAAAACATGGATTCTAAAACCATTGATGCCTAAAAGCTATAATAAGAAACCCCAGCAAAATATTAGTTGAGATATAGAATGAGAGATCGATGTCAATAAGTCCATTCTTGAGGTAAACGCAACTCGTTGCTGATGACTGGTTGCTGTCGAGGTTGGATGGTTCTCCTCTGGGGAGGAAGGAACCCACTCTTTGGACCAACCGATCCGGGGTTCGATGCAATTGATCCTTCAGAAGCATATCACAAGAGAAAAAAAAAACAGTGTCAACCACAATGCAACAGAGAAAACAAACGGGTAACTATATACACAAAATAGGGTGTAGTTACAAAAGCCTACCATGATCAGGAACAAGACTGCCCAGGTAGTAGTTTGGTTGTGCAACGCCCATATCATCAATGTGGAGTTTCAACGCTTGAACCACCCTTGCCGGCAACAGAACAGTCGAGCACGCTACCGAATCAACAATACCAATCAATCAATAACACCAAAACAGGAATTGTTTCGGCAAGAAACAGTGTTTTCAAGCGTGCCCACAGAAAAAAGTTACCAGATTTCTTCCTGAAATCAGCCGGATTACTGATTCTTCTTGGAAGGAAAACGCCAGTACCAGAACACTCTCTTTTGGACCCGGAATTGCTCACAAAGACGGCCCTCATCCCGGAGTTGGCAGAAGAGTGGGTCTGAAGAGGAGGCCAAGCAGAAGATGGGAGGCCCAGTGGGCGACCGCGTTGAACGTTCGTGCCTGTCCTTGCCCAGCTCTGCATCTGCTGCGAAGGCGCGAATTTGGCTTGCTTCCCCCAACCCTGCTGCTGCTGCTGCCGTTGCTGGAGCAGCTCAAACTACATAACACAAATCACCATCACAATAAATCTTAGTTATGAAGAAACAAAATGGACACGAGAAGCAACGAGAAACGAGGCATCAAGTGGAAGCGGGGAAGCGAGTGACAAAAAGTAGGGATAGAGGTGCGGTTGTGAAGCGACTATCAAAGTGCACAAAAAATAAAAAGGAAACACAGAGAAAATGGCTAAAGCAAATAAAAAATAAAATCATATGAATCCAACAAGCAAGCTTGTTATAAAAAAATGTATTTATCAATATGAAAAATACAGGAAATGAGGTAAAGGTGTGAAAAGTGACAAGAAGCCAGAGGAAAACGTTGAGAGAAAAGAAATAATTGTAAGAATGAGAAGGAACGGGCTTCACATTTAAATGAATCGAGTTTCCATGTTTGGAGAGAGGATTTGCCAGAGCTTCCCCTAATTTCAGAGGTGGGAGTTTCTCGCTTCGAAAGCAAGTTTCCGGGAAAAGCGAGCTTGCCCATGTAGAAAACTATGCAACAAACACCCAAAAGGATATTCGATGAGTAGTAAAGGGCAATGGTTGGTTTTAGTCCTTACATGCGCAGCAAGAGCGTAAGAGTCCCTACTGCTGTTGTCAGTCCAGCAACGCTGCAGGGGAAGCCCGGAACCTTTAGCGGGTTTCCCCACCGTGACCGGTACCGGCTTCCCCGGCGGGCCGAGGACTGCCCTTCCTAGATTCTTCGCTCCCTCCTCGCTCATCTTCATCGTCACCACCTGCCCCGCAGCGGCGTAGAGCAACTCCCAAGCGTCGTCCGTCTGGTTCAGCGGCGTCGACGGCGGCGACGACACCTGAGACGGCTCGTTCGAGCTCCCCCGGCTGCCGTTCGAGTCCAGGCTCCGGCCGGACCAGCTCCCCATCGTGCAGAGCGTCGATTGCGGCGACCCCACCTTCTCCAAACCCCCCCAAAAAACCAATAAATCAGCGACAAAATACCGAAAACCCGAGAACCCAAATCATGGAAACCCGAAAAGGAAGGCACCAATCACAAAATCCGCCAAGGGGGACACAAAAAATCCGGAAACAGCGAGTTTTACCTTCTGCGCGGCGTCCTTCTCGTCGTCCTCAAGCGTCGAGCGAGCCACGCGCTGGGTCAGCCCCGCCATGTAGTCCTCCTCGTCGCTCTCAGAGCTCACCACCGACTCGACGGGCGAGGAGTTGGCGTAGGGGAACTCGCAAGGAAGCTTGCTCTCCAGAAAGCCCATCTCCTTCGATAAGAATCGAGACGGCAACCAGAACTCTCCGTAGTCGATACCTTCCGCCATTTTCGGTTAAAAAAGAGGGGGAAAGAAGGGGACAAAGAGCTAGCGGACGAGTCAAGGGTCTCGTTCGAGAGAGAGAGAGGTGGGTGTTTGCTGTAAGTAGAAGCAACAATAATAGCATAGGGGAGATGGGCGTGGCAGGAACGGACCCCAATAAGAGAGAGAGAGAGAGAGAGAGAGAGAAACAGTTGGAGTGACGAAGAGCAGGTTTTAAAACCAAACGCTTTTAGGGTTTTGGAGTTGCTTTTTCTTCTCATTTTTATAGTATTCTTTGGGGGTTCAACTAAAATAGTTTAGTCCAAAGCAACAATTGGCCGTTCCGGTGGGTGCGTTTCACAAGCCAAGTTCAGACAATTGTTAGGCCCTTCCAGCCAACCTGCCATGTAGAGGACGGCCAAACCGCTAGACGGTGCCCCCCCTCCCCCCCACCATCCCCCAAACACATGTTAGAAAACCAAGAAACCCTAGTTGAACTTTTATTAGATTGTTTGTTGTTGGATTATATACAACGATGGAAAATCTAGGACATATAATATAGCAGTCATTTTGGGACGGCAGTGGATTTGAAAAAAACGGGGCTCCGCTCCACTTAGTTTTATTTGGACCGGAGATCAAAGACATGAAACGAGGATGAAGGGAGGTTAAAATCAAAACGTATGTGGAGATAGAGGTAGGGATGGACTTACACTTTTTTCCCACTCCAATCTCCCACCTTGCCCCCAATCCTTATTCAGGGGATGGCAGTGGATAGAGAGAAAACGAAACCCGTCCTATTTCACCCAATTTGAACCGGATACGGAAGACATGAAACAGAGATTGAGGCAGGAATGGAGGTTAAAATCAGTGTTGTAAGAGGCTTATGCTTCAGTACTTGATGCGTACACCTCACAGGCAAGGTGCACGCTCAAGATACTCAGGCGCACACTAAGTACCTAAAGCCTTCTGGAATTGCTTTGAATACATAATTATCTAAAATAATTTCAAATATAACACTGTTTGGATTGTCTTCATTATGATTTCAGCTAAATGTTTGATGCAAGTTTCAATAGCATTAATAGCTCCCGATTAATTGTGTCGTGGTAAACCACTAAAAATCTTGCATTAGCATAACTAACTTAAATTTACATATACTTGTATATAAGTAAGAGATGTGTGCAAAAGTGCATTGCTCAAAAACTATAGTTTCATGATAGTTCTATTGCATGTATGCATTTGATATGTCCAAGAAAAAAATATTTATATGCATCACTAAGATTTTTTTTTTTTTCGTTTTGGCCATTTTTGATGAAAACAAAATTAAGGTTATAATTTAAAAAAATTGGAAGCTATTTATTTTTCAAGTCCTTAAAAACCTTATATTTACTAAATCAACCATCAAACAAACTCATATATGTATATAACAAACTCATATATGTATATTTATATTTAAAAATCATTTACCAGTGCTATTTTATTAATATTATATATTTTATTATTTTGATCATGAAGCTTAAACTTCAACGCCTCGCTTCACCTCATCGCATTTAACAACTTTGGTTAAAATCAAAACCCATGAGAGGATGGAGTACAGGATTTTGAGACGGGGCGAAGGTGGAGATCTTGTCCCCCGCCCCCCACCCCGGTCCACTGCCATCCCTAGTGTCTTTTAGAGATTACATATGATTTCTCATGGATTTTGGCTCTCTGGAATTGGGTGGCTGTAAAAATGCACCTTCACTTTGTTTCCCTTTTTCTTTAGATGATGTGAACTTTTTCACCTTTGGCCGTTAATAGGCAAAGGTTGGATCCTGATGATATCCCCTTAAGAGTTGAGTGCGACAAAGATCTAATTAGCTCTTTTAGATTTTTGGATTGCGTCTTTTGCAAGGAATTCAATGACTAGACTGCCCCCAAAGGGCTTACTGGGTCTGCTAGGCTGGTTGTTTAGGTTCATATTTGATGGGTGTTACCTTTGCCCAAGCGGAAGCTTTAGACTCAGTGTTGGGAAGGGTCCAATGAGCTTATGAGCACCCACATGCAAGGATGGCAGTGGACCAGGGGAAAGCGGGGCCCCACCCCACCTCGCCCCCTTTGGACCGAGGATGAAGGGTATGAAACGGGGATGGAGGCGGGGATGGACGTGCACTTTTCCCCGCCTCATCCCCGTTTGAATCGGGGATGGAGGATAAAATCCATTCACCGCTGGGGATGGATGCTGGGGTGGAGGATAAAATCTTGAAGCGGAGCGGGGGTAGAGACCTTGTCCCCCGCCCCGCCCCGCCCCACTGCCATCCCTAAGCACATGGTGAAGTTGTCATGATATTGAAATGGAAGTTCCACACGTTGATAATATTATTGACGTGCCAAACGCGGCTTTAGACTCAGCGTTGATGTTCAACTTTAAACACGCATAGCAATTAGCACATGTTTGCAAGACTCGAATGACCAAGACGCAACAATTCTATGGTTAGTAAAATGGGCCCAGGTGCGCTACGTCCTTTTAAAATGTCACCAAGTTGGGGTTAATCAGACTCTTACCAGTTACACTATACCATTGGGTTTTGAACCTGCAACGTCCCAACACAAGATAAAAAACACCATCCTTCTATCATGAGAATTTGAGATTAGTGTTTTTTATGTTTTTTTTATAACAAAAGAGTGCTTTCAGCTCGACACAAGAACCAGCTGACCATATAGGTAACCAACCCAATGTTTTTTTTTTCTTGTTTTTATTAGCATATACATAAAAATAATAATTTTTGCAAAATAAAAATACTAAAAACTTATTTTTTCATAATATATTGAACAATATTTACCTTTTACAGTTTTTATTGTTCAATTAAAACCTCATAAACTCTACCTAACAAAATAACAAGTCACAAAATAGTCCACTTGTACCGTGTCCCCCATAAGTGCACTAAAAAAAGAAGAAAAGAAAAAGAAAATGGATTAGAAAAA